>NW_021939718.1:3451523-3461680 GCF_001715985.3 Manacus vitellinus | reverse complement strand
TCAGCTGTGGTGTCCACATGGTAGAAGCCATGTCCTCTGCACTCATCAGAATGGGTGTGGCAACCCAGCCAGCTCCCATAAAACATGCAGCTGTCTGAATCTCAGGCTGCAGGGTGTGCCAGAGCTTTCCGCTGATGACTGATCGCTGTAGTGAGAACAGTTGTGTGAGGTGTGACCTGCAACTTAATGTTTCTTTTCTTCCTTTATGTTGCTGTTTCCAGACATTCCTCTCTCTTATGTGTAGTAGACACTGTCACATTTTTAATTTTCAACTTTCCTTTTGGAATTTTTCAAACCTTTTATTAAAAAGAAAAAAAAAAGAAGAAAAAAAGTCAGTATGAATTTCTTGGATGGAGCAAAACAAAATGCTCTCTCACGTAAAGATCTATGAAGCCTCTACATTTTTCTTGTCCTTCACAGCATGTTTTTTCAATAGGTCTTTAAAGACCATTAACACTTTACATTCTTGCTAATCTTAGATGACTCCTATTACTTTGTCTTGCCCTCATCTCTTTCTGTGTAAATAGCCTTGCCAGAACTTTATCTCGGAAACAGATCAGGACAAGTGGACAACTATAATTTTGTTTACCTTGTAGATCAGCAAGAAGAGATTATGTTTTGTGCCTCTCTATGTGTTCACCATACATAGAAAAAATGGAGCCAGTCAACACAGAGATGGAAGCAGAGTTCAGAATGACTCAGAAAAGCACCAGCTTGGCTGATAAAGGGCTTTACTGAAACTAATGTAAAGCAATGAAATTGTTGACTGATAATTCTGAAAATAAAGATATTCTGAGAACTGCATTGAGACTCACTGAAACAGCTGAATAAAACCTGAAAACTCCAGCACAGTGCCTTTTTTTTTTTTTAGTAGTAGAAGATATAATTTGTAAAGTTTAGTAATATACTGACCATAATTTTAAGGGAAATATGTTAGATGAGTATCAAGGTTAGCTTCACAACTTGTGTAAGATGGCATTGTGTAGGTCCTCCAGCTGGGGGATACTTGTTTCATACTTCTCCCTCAACTACACAGTGCCATACAGAAAAATTCATTAATCACATCTCAATCATTAAGGTGAACATTCTGTATTCTCTAGAATAGATATGAAGAAATCCCAAGGGGAGATATCAAGATATAGAAAACTTGGGAAAAAGCAAAAAGAACAAATTTGTCTGTGATAAATCTATTAAAAATTTTTATATGGACACCGCTGTCCTACTGTATTATTCATGTCAAATGTGGCTTCATTTTCCTCTGTCAAAATAACTAGACTTATGCACAAATTTCTGGCAGTAATGACAGAAATTGTTTGAAAATTTGATTGTAACATCCATAAGAAAACATCACAAAATTGGTGAATGCTGCTAATCAGCTGTTAATCTTTCCTTGAAGGGAAATGGTGTCCATTTTCCATGTTTCTCCATGAAGAAATACCAAGAAAAGAGTACCATCAAGAAACAAGTTATAGATCTCTAAGACTTTGCTGGTCATCCAGAAGGAAACTTTTCACACAACTTAATGTATGAATGTAACTGAATACAACAGTGATCCTCAGAGGACTCACTGGCACTTGGACAAGATACTGTGAAAAGCACAGTCTGACTATGGCTCTTCCCTTCCTTCAGCACAGCAGGTCTCTGTATTTTTGGTGCTGAAGAACGCTGAGATTGTCCTGATTCATCAATCCCACAGTAAAATTCCTAAAATGTGGAGAACTGTGTTTCCTGGCAGAAACTGGCACCAGTGAGGGTGTGGCAGACAAAGTTCCTGCTAAAGGAAGCAAAAAGTGGTAGTACAGATAACTTACCTAAAACTGCTGAGGTGACACAGCTGGCCTAGAGACATCTCACTGACAGTCAACCACATTATACTATAAAATCTGAGTCCAACTGCTAACAAACCCCTTCTAGGAGTATGTGTGAGGAGATTCCTCCCTTAGTGAGGATGCCCCTCAAGGTTACTCCTCAAGGCCGAGTGAAAACGTATGGATGAGTAACACCAATCACTCACTGCTTAATGATTATTTTGCTAGCTTTAATATCATTGCTTCAATAATCTTCAAGAAATAGTGCACTCTAGAAGTATAGTGTAGTAGTATATACCGTGTAATAAAGAATTCTAATTAAAGTCTTTTAGTCTAACCATTATCATTTTCATCACTGATAAAATAAATAATTTATTTTATTCATATGAACATATTTGGTTTGACATCCTTAATCCAGCAGGACAAAGTCACACAAAAACTCAATTACACCTATAGAATCAGCAGATTTCAAAACAAACTGATGACCAAGTCTGAGGCTAAGATAGGAGGACCCAGCTGCACCCTGACTCCTCTCTGAGAAGGAGGTTAGAAAGCGAGGAGGTCCTTTCTGCAAGTCATGATTCAGTGGGTGGGCTTCTCTTATAAAGTTTTCCTGAATCATAGAATCACAGAATCAGCTTGGTTGGAAGGGACCTCTGAGATCATGAAGTCCAATCCTTGATCCACTACCGCTAGACCATGGCACTAAGTGCCACATCCAGTCTCGTCTTAAAAACCTCCAGGGATGGAGAATCCACCACTTCCCTGGGCAGCCCATTCCAATGTCTGATTACCCTCTGTGTAAAGAAATTCTTTCTAATGTCTAACCTAAACCTCCCCTGGCACAGCTTCAAACCATGCCCTCTTGTCTTGCTGATAGTTGCCTGGGAAAAGAGACCAACCCCCACCTGGCTACAACCAGTTCTATTCTGCCCATGACAGGTAGGTATAGTTATTTTTCTTTTATAAAGTGTGCTGCAAATAAAATAATTGACATGTTTTAAACGTTGTGGAAAGGGATCAAGAGCATAACAAAAACAAACAAACAAACAAAAAGCCTCATTAAAAGCAATTTTGAAAGTAGATTGTATAAAGCAGTGCTCAAAAATATAGTTCTTTAAGCTGGTAATGAGTCTTGGTGCTGCTTGTGCAGCACAGTTTGTGAGGTGTGCAGCTACCTGCTCCTAATGTAGTTTGAGAATGCTGTTAACAAAACATGGGAGCAGTACAATGAATTTACTTGGATTTTACAGTTTTGGAGATTCTCTAAGAAAGCAAAAAGCCTATGTAAATATTTTTTGTATTTTTTTGTTTTTCCTATTTTCTATTATTATTTCTAAGATGAAAATATTAGCAATTCAAAACAAACACTGCTTACCTATATAAAGATATGTACAAATATGTAAAGAGACATACTACTGCAGACAACTGATCAATGTATATACCTTGACCTCTGTGTCACTTAAAAGAAAATTTATGATAATGAGCGAGAAAATATAAGTGGGAGATATTCAAACTGTTTAAAAGTATTGCGGCTTCAATACAAAAACCATTTTTATTTCATGTCTCTTATTTTATCAGGGTAGTCCAGAGAAATCATTTTAGCATGATCTTTTCAAAATATAAAAATGAATTCTTTCTAGAGAATCAAAACATTAATGCTGAAAACATTAACCTTACTTAATAATAATAAAAAATCATTTTATTTATCACAGTACTAGACTTTTCTCCCCAGAAAATATGTATGTAAAGCTCTAAAATTTTGTGGATTCATAAGTGAAGACACACTTGCAGTAATGGATGAAAATCCAGCTCTGAAAAGGATGAGAAATATTTAATCTCATACATTGATTAGGCACAGATCAATTTTCTAGGGCTTAAGTAGGTAAGCAGAACCCTAAAATTCTTTTTCAAAAGTGCCTTTTCAAACCTTTTCAGGAAACATTTCAGATTTCTGCATTTTGATTTTCTCTTTGAAAATAATGAGGGAGGAAAAGGAATGTTCATATAAACAAGGGAAAAATGCAATTTCTTAGAGCTATTGTTCAGTCTTGTTTTACACAACCTTATTAGTACATTGCTGTTCTAATCTTATGAATTTCTACCACTGCTATGAAATCATTATCTAAATATGCACAAAGGCATATGATCTTTAAGGCAATTTTGCTAGGTAGATGGATTTTCATCAGGTTTTTGAAGGAGGGCTATTACATATTTTTTTCTTTTTCAACCAAAGAGAGCATCTGACTCGAGTTCACTGAAGACAAAAGCCACTAGGAACAATAAATCATCAGAGAAATTAATCCCACTAGTTCCTAGACTTTAAGATGTTTTGCTGGAACAGTAGGCTACCTTCCTCTATGAAAAAGTATGATTCCTTATAAAACATGTGCATAAATGAATCACTAGAATGTCATCAGCAATGGGTTCATTGGACAGGAAAGTAAACCATACCATCATTCCCAGTGAGCTTTGTCTTTCAGTTTTCAGTGTGAGAGATGTTTAGTTCAGAAGTAATGTTTGATGTTTAGCAAACACAAATATTTCAAAAGTTTGAGGGTTTTGAGGTTATAATTCTTAGAGAAAATAAATCAGACAAGGACATGTTATAATGAGCATTTTCCCAGTAGAGTTAATTCTTTGTTAAAATCTTCCAAAGAATTTCCATCTATTAAGTCTCAGAGTATAAATTAGATTTATTTATTCTACTATTGCCACATGTCCAAACTCTCCTCTGTTAGTAAGACTATCAAATCTTGAAATTATCTGACAAAATAACAAAGAATTTTTTATTTTCCTGTCAAAATTGTTCCTTCTATTCTTTTGTGGCCTGAAAATTATAAAGATACTGAGAAAGTAAAACTTATCTCTTACCATATTATATATGAACACTGAGGTTCGTCATACTGAACATATGCCTAGCACCATTTGTGCCTTTGCATTCAACTTTTTTTTTAATGGAATAAAAAACAGAAAGAGCTACACATTCCATGTATAAAACAGTATTTCAATACTTTTTGATCTCACTGAAGTATTACTTCAATTAAATTTTTTTCAACTCTAGTTGAAATTCAAATTATTTCAATTCTTTCAACCTAAGTATTGATTTTAATAGATCAATAAGCATTTATTGATGGTCACACTATTTTCATGCCTGTCTAACTAATTTTGGGATTCATCCTCAATTTCTTTACATATATTTTAAGGAATCTTTTTGTCTTACAGTCATTTAAACACTTTCAGATCCTCTCCATCATATGTTATAAATTCAGTCTCAAATTTCTATGCAATATTTAACATTAAATGAAACAACTATGATGAAAGTTAATTAAAGGAAAAATTTTACAAGTTTTGTCAGGTCATATTATTTGGTGATCAAGATGATTCTGACATTATTTTGCTGTCTACATTTTGTTTCGCTTTCACCTAGAATGAATCTCAGGTCAGAAGCCAGACAAAACCCAAACCCCATCACTATTCCCATTAGTATTTGGATGTGAAGGCACTTGACAGTAGACAGTGATCATATACTTTTTATCTCCTCCTTATTTAATTGAAATAAAATTAAAACTGCCTGGAGCTTATTGAATGCCTTTTTCTACATTCATTGCATGAGACATGACAACTTCTTAATGCCAAGCTGGAAAAAATATGAGGTCTTGGAGAAGAAGCCAAAGAAAGTCCTTTCTCAGTTCCAGACTTTATTTAATCACCTTTCTTTTAGAGTGAATGATCAAGGCTGTTACATGAATAATTAAGCTTTATTTATACCCTGAGGGTGTGAATATTCTTCATGCATTCTTTTGGTAATTAAAACCACTCTCTCCTTGTGTGTACCTTAAAAAGATGATATTCCATAGGGATTCACAATAAGCTTAAGCAGTGATTCCAACCTAAGCTTTAACACATGCTCTCTTGAAACTAGCATTCCTGAATAGACATCCTGTTAAGCCTCTGAAACCTAACATATCATCTCTCCATTTCTAACCCAGTTTGTGACTGGGCAATGATTCTGGGTTTTTTTGGGGGGGCCCTACACAGTATGTGATTGGTCATTGATGATGTGGGGTTTTTTTGAGTCCCTGATTACCTTGACACCCTAGGATCCTATAACATAAGGGTTTGTCTCCCATTCAAGAACCGTGTTTTCCATGCGATATTTCATTCTTGAAACGATTATTTTCTGCGTCTTAACAATATTGGCATTTAGAAGCATTATTAGGAATATATGAATTTTTCCTAAGACAAAGTAATCAATATGATACTTTTCTTCTTTGTAAAAGATATGAATCATTTTGAAAAATGCATGTGTCCTTGTATATCCAAGTTTTGGAGAAAATCCTTATAGATCTGAAATGACTTATCGGCACATCTGAAGAAAGATTACAGAACTCTGTACTCACACAGGCAAACATAATTGCATTGCTTATGTTTAAGAGTGTTTCTGTACATAAACTATCAAACAATAAAAGAACATCTAGTTTAAGCTCAACATGATTTTTACTCACATGCTTGCTAACATTTCTAACATTTCAACTCCATCCTATTGATGTTTATATTTTAATAGCTTAGTAGTAAATTTTTTGCTAGGATTCTATAGTGGTCTGTGTTCTTACAGTCTAAATTAACAGGCTATGTGTTTAAGGCAGTACTTA
This sequence comes from Manacus vitellinus, assembly GCF_001715985.3. Lineage (NCBI taxonomy): Eukaryota > Metazoa > Chordata > Aves > Passeriformes > Pipridae > Manacus > Manacus vitellinus. The sequence continues at coordinate 3,455,217 of NW_021939718.1, read as the reverse complement.
CTGAAACTGCAGCATTCCCTTCCATTAAATTATATTCTGTTTCTACACTTGTACCAGTCAGTTCAATTATTGATCATATTTACAATATGATCATAATTCAGCCCATAAAATTATAAAAGCAGAATATCCCAGTGGCCCAAAACACTAATGTTTCTACCAGGCTAATAAAGCCATATCAGTACCTGGTTCAGCTGGAAACCAGTAAAATAAAAAAAAAAAATCATAACACAGTCACTTTCACAGCATGAACAAAGATTTTGTAGCATCTTTTTGCTGGAGGTCTCAGGTGAGGCCAATCAGCTGATAAGAGGGCGGCAACGAGCACTGCCAAGAGGGGTTTAAACCGCTGCCAGGAGCACCAGTGACCCGGAGCGTGGGGAACAGGAACATGGCACAGCAGTTAACGAGGCAGTTCCGGCAGGCAGGGCAAGCAGGAGGGCACAGCCACCACCCAGATCTCTTAAAGGAGCCTTTTTTTTTTTTTTGTCATAACTCAGCTTAAGCCAGCAATGGTTTCCAAAAAAGCGAAAGCTGTTGCTGTTAAGACGAAGGGTGTGTCCACACAGATGGAACCTCTTAAGAGGGACACCAAGACGGACACAGATGCTCAGGCCTCTGGCTGTGCAGAGTGTTTGAGCCTGGTGTTGCTACCAGAGGACAGTGTGAGTGGGGTCTGTGTGTGATGTGAGCAGGTGAATGACCCTGGTGGCAGAGCTCAAGGAAGAGGTAGGGAGACTAAGAAGTATTAGGGACGGTGGAAAGGAAATTGACTGGTGGAGTCACACCCCTTTGCCCCCAAAAGAAGTCCAGAAGGAGATGGTGAAGCCCTGCCCCTCCTGCCATCAGGCAGTTGGAGCCAACCAGGTGGAAGGGGAGAATGGAAACAGGTCCCTCATCGGAGAGGTAAAAGAATCCCCTCCCCACCCCCACCATCCCCCCGGATGCCCTTAGAGAACAGATATGAGGCCCTGGACTCAGAGAATCAGGCAGAGGACAGACAAGAGGAAGATCTGTCTGGAAGGTCTCCTATTCAGACCTTGTCTACCAGATGGGTTACAACTACAGCTACAAAGAAAAAAAGAAGGGTAGTTGTAGTTGGTGACTCCCTTCTGAGGGGAACTGAGGGCCCGATATGTCAACCTGACTCATCCCACGGGGAGGTCTGTTGCCTTCCTGGGGCCCGAGTGAGGGATATTAGTAGGAGACTCCCTCAGCTAATTCGGCCCTCAGATTATTATCCACTTTTGGTAGTCCAGGCTGGCAGTGATGACATCAATGGAAGAAGTACCAGGGCAATTAAAAAGGACTTCAAGGCACTGGGTCAATTAGTTCATGAGACAGAAGCACAGGTGGTGTTCGCCTCAGTTCCTGTAGTAGCAGGGATGAATGAGGAGAGGAGTAGGAAAACCCATCTTATCAACAGGTGGCTAAGGGATTGGTGCCACCGGCGGAACTTTGGGTTTTTTGACCATGGGCAAATTCCATCATGCCTAATCTCTTCAAATCAGATGGGCTTCACCTATCTAGCAAGGGCAAAAGGACTCTAGCCCATAAGTTGGGGGGGCTGATAAGGAGGGCTTTAAACTAGGTTTGAAGGGGGAAGGGGTAGAAACCGGGCTCTCCAGAAAGGAGCCCAAGGGTGGACAGCCCAAGTTAAGAGCCAAATGAGCAGCCCAGCTGAAGGGCATGTACACCAATGCACGCAGTGTGGGTAAGAAACAAGAGGAGCTGGAAGCCATCGTGCAGCAGGAAAGCTGTGATGTAGTCGCTATCACGGAAACGTGGTGGGATGACTCACATGACTGGAGTGCTGCCATGGGTGGCTACAGGCTCTTCAGAAGGGACAGGCAGGGTGGGAGAGGTGGAGAGGTAGCTCTATATGTTAGAGAGTCTCTTGACTCTGTAGAAGTTGAAGTCAGTAACAATGAGGTTGAGTGCCTGTGGATCAGAATCAGGGGGAAGGCCAACAAGGCTGGTATCGTGGTGGGAGTCTGTTACAGACCACCCAATCAGGATGATGAGGGTGATGAATTATTCTACAAGCAGCTGGCAGATGTCTCAAAATCACCAGCCTTTGTTCTTGTGGGTGACTTTACCCTGCCGGATGTCTGCTGGGAACTCCACACAGCTGAGAAGAGGCAGTCTAGGAGATTCCTAGAGTGTATAGAGGATAATTTCCTGCTCCAGCTGGTAAAGGAGCCTACCAGGGATGGAGCCCCGCCAGACCTCCTGTTCACAAACAGAGAGGGGCTGGTGGGAGATGTGGTGGTCGGTGGACATCTGGGGCACAGTGATCATGAAATAATAGAGTTTTCAATACTCAGGGATGCAAGGAGGGCCGTCAATAAAACCTCTACGTTGGACTTCCGGAGGGCAGATTTTGGTCTATTCAGAAGACTAGTCCAGAGTGTACCCTGGAAAACAGCCCCTGAAAACAAAGGGGTCCAGAAGGGATGGATGCATTTCAAGAAGTAAGTTTTAAAAGCACAGGAGGAGGCTGTCCCAGTGTGTTGAAAGGCAAACCGGAGGGGAAGACGACTGGTCTGGCTGAACAGGGAGATTTTGAAAGAAATAAGGGTAAAGAAGAGAGCCTATCGACTATGGAAAAAAGGGCTGGTTACTCAGGAAGAGTTTAGGAATATAGTTAGGTCGTGTAGAAAGAAAATTAGAGAGATGAAGGCACAACTTGAACTGAATCTCACCACCTCTGTGAAGGATAACAAAAAGTCCTTCTACAGATACATCAATAGCAAAAGGAGGGGCAAGGAAACCCTCCATTCTTTACTGGACATGGGTGGGAACATAGTTATCAAAGATGAGGAAAAGGCTGAGGTATTTAACACCTTCTTTACCTCAGTTTTCAACAGCAATACAGGTTGTCCTGAGGACAGCTGGCTTCTGGAGCTTGTAGACGGAGATAAGAATCTGAATAGCCCCCTGGTAATCCAAAAAGAAACAGTTAGTGACCTACTGAGCTCCTTGGATCCCCACAAGTCTGTGGGACCAGATGGGATCCATCCAAGGGTGATGAGGGAGCTGGTGGAAGAGCTCACCAAGGCTCTCTCCATCATCTACCAACAGTCCTGGCTCACTGGGGAGGTCCCAGATGATTCGAAGTTGGCAAATGTCACGCCCATCCACAAAAAGGGCCAGAAGGAGGACCCGGGAAACTACAGGCCCGTCAGACTGACCTCAGTGCCTGGCAAGGTTATGGAGCAGATCATCCTAAGTGCAATCCCACAGCACCTACAAGATGGACAAGGGATCAGACCCAGCCAGCACGGGTTTAGGAAGGGTAGGTCCTGTCTGACCAACCTGCTCTCCTTTTATGATGAGGTGACCTGCCTGGTGGATGAGGAGAGGGCTGTGGGTGTGTCTACCTGGACTTCAGCAAAGCCTTTGACACCATCTCCCACAGCATTCTCCTGAAAAAGCTGCAGCCCATGGCTTGGACAGGGACACTCTCTGCTGGGTTAGGAACTGGCTGGAGGGCTGAGCCCAGAGAGTGGTGGTGAACAGAGCTGCATCCAGTTGGTGGCCAGTCACCAGTGTTGGGCTCAGTTCTGTTTAATATCTTTATTGATGATTTAGATGAGAGGATTGAGTCCACCATCAGCAAATTTGCAGATGACACTAAGTTGGGGGGGAGTGTCGATCAGCTGGAAGGCAGGAGGGCTCTGCAGAGGGACCTGGA
>NW_021939718.1:3375173-3450916 GCF_001715985.3 Manacus vitellinus | reverse complement strand
TCAGCAAGACAAGAGGGCATGGTCTCAAATTGTGCCAGGGGAGGTTTAGGTTAGATATTAGAAAGAATTTCTTTACAGAGAGGGTGGTCAGACATTGGAATGGGCTGCCCAGGGAAGTAGTGGATTCTCTGTCCCTGGAGATTTTTAAAAAGAGGCTGGGTGTGGCACTTAGCACCATGGTCTAGCAACTGCAGAGGCAGTGGATCAAGGGTTGGACTTGATGATCTCAGAGGTCCCTTCCAACCCAGCTGATTCTATGATTCTATGATCTTATGAATCAAAATAAAAATGATTTCACTTTTTTCCCTAATGCTCCTGATTTCTAGACTGAATAGGTGGAAGAGTAAGGTGAGCATTCATCTCTGATATGTGAGATGTCAGGAAAGTCCTGTCCTTCTGCCCAGGCAGCCCATGGTATCTGGGTTTCCCACCCCTCCATAGTTTTAAGAAAAGAAACACCTTTGTATCAGGAGCTGTCAAGCCTTCTCTAAATATGCCCCATTCAGCTCCAGGAAAAACATTTCAGCTCTTGGCTAACAATCCCTTCACACCTGTATTTTAGGTATTCTCAAGTCAGAAGTAATAAGATTTTAAACTGCCTTATCTTAACTGTCAGCAATGTCTAAAGAAGAGAAAGGAATAACTTCATTCTGTCATGTGTGTCCTGCTGGGGTAACATAGGCACAAGCCTTTACCTTAACATGTAACCAACTCAATCTGCCTTGGACTGGATTACAATGCAGCACAAATGTTACAGGGCACTGAACTGCTCGGCTGTGTGCACACACATAGAAATCGTGCACCTCAACCAATAACAGCTTGGCTTCACACCGTGCAACACTGCCAGAGAGTGTGTTTAGACTCTGAAAGTGAAAATGGAAAGTGTCAGACTGGAGTATTTGAATTCATTTCCTGAGAGGGCCTTAAAGCTTCTACTCTATAAAAATATACTTCAGCTTCATCCCAAACACAGCCAAAGAAAAACCCCAACCGATTACAGAAATATTCCTCTTTTACCAGCTCCGTTTATTCCAGTTATTTTAAAATCTTAATATTAATTGACTACACATGTGAAAATACAGGCCAGCCACAGAAAAGTCATTTGATTATTAAAAATTAATGCATACCGCCGCATCACTTCCCTTCCTCTTACTTTTATCAGTTTTCTCCTCTTACTAATCAATCCACAATATTCAGCATATACTTTATGCTAATGCACGGACCACTTGGAATAACTCATCTACCTCATAGACTCATTTCCAAGTAGCATCCTTAGAAAACCATCTTGCTTATTTTGATGAGGCAAATGACAACTTGTATCAGTTTATTTCTTTCTACTGAACTGACAAAAGAAAACCATAATACTCACTGTTATTATATTGGTCTTAGTTGGCATTATAATCTCTTGATTCCCTACGTCACAGGTTCTTGTACCACTGCCACGACATGCTGTTCTTTAACACATGCAACAGTTGGTACCAGGCATTTATTATACAGTATTGTATATATTACCACAGCACTCTGAAGCCATAGAAATGCATCAGGAATATGCTGTTCCTCTTCAGTCATTCTTAAGCTAAGCTAAACATACCTTGCCCTTACAATCTTTCTTCACAAGTTCAACAATTCAACAATATTTTTTTCCTTAGAATTCTGACGCGTCAGTTAAACATCACAGAGCAGCTCACTCCTTCCCCAGCCTGCAGTGGGATGAGGCAGAGAACTGTGAGAATAAAAGTAAAATTCATGGGTTGAGATAAAGACGGTTTAACAGGACTGAAATGGGACGGAAAATAATAATAACAACAAAAATAGAATTAGAATATACAAAACAAGTGATGCAAAATGCAATTTCTCACTGCCCACCAATGACAGGAAAAGGGGGAATGGCTTCAAACTAACAGAAAGTAGGTTTAGATCAGATGTTAGGAAGAAATCCTTTACTGTGGGGGTGATGAGGCACTGGAACAGGTTACCCAGAGAGGCTGTGGCTGCCTCATCCCTGGAAGTGTTCAAGGCCAGGTTGGATGGGGCTTTGAGCCACCTGGTCTGGTGAGAGGTGTCCCGCCCACAACAGGGGGGGTTGGAACTACATGATCTTTAAGATCCTTTCCAACCTATACCGTTTTATGGTTCTAAATACTGTTACTACCTTAATACTATTATTAGGGTCACAATACCCAGAAGCCTGTAACAGAAGAGATGCTGCAAAAAGATATCAAAACAGATAAACCCTTTAACCAAAACAAATGTTATAACTTAAGTGAAAAAGAACAAAAAGAAGTAAGAAAGCCAGGGATTATGCTGGCAAGAGAAGTGAATTGGCTCTGCCCAGCCTTTCATGGACTAGATTTCCAATACTGAACTACAAGACTACAGTAGACAGGGTCAGAGGTAGAAAAAAAACGTAGCTCTGCAGTATGCTTCCTAAAATCATTCCTAGTTATTTCTAGAAATCCAAACAGTCCCATTCATGCTCAGACCACATTTCTGGGGAAGTATCAAAGAAAACTTATGAATACCTTTCTTCATTGCAAGCCTCTATGTGTTGTGCAGACAGTGAATCTGTCTAAGTATCATTTTAAAAATTGCTCAGCTCCTTCTCACTGATTTGGGATACATATGGAAACATCAGTTGAAAGCAACAGACTGTTTTGTGTGCCTTATTTAATAAGCCTAACAAGTATCTTCACACAGCAAAAGGAACTTTCACAGCAAGGTATGTTTTAGCCTGTGTTATTGCAAATGACAGGGAGGGATGACAGTATCTGTCAAAGAGACAAGTTTCATATTATCAAAGCAGGGAAATTATCCAGCAAAATTCGAATTAACAAAAATCATGCCTGCATTGGCTTACATTTTTTGTAGCTATCTCTAGGCATTAGTTACTCTTAATATCTGTCATGGTTTCAGAGAGCCCCAAAAATCTAATTCCCTATTCTAAGCTTCCTCTCACATCTCAACCCAATGTGAGATGGGTTTTCCAGACAACCACATGAGACTCAAATTGGGGGAAAGGGAATGTATTACAAGGACTGTACAAATAAATATTATAACACATTATACACATGATCTCAACTATCTCTACCATGACATAGGTATTTACAATGGATCAAATCTCTTCTCCCCTCCAAACAAAAGTCCAGGAAGGAAGAAGGAAAGATCCCTTCTTCAGAGCAGCAATGTCTCTAAGGTAGCAGGTCTATCTGTTTCGCTCTTCTTCTCATGCAGCAGCTCGATCTCTGCCAGCACACACGAGGGGTATCCAAGCCCCTTGGCCACCCGTCTTCAAACGAGGGTCTTCCTCCGTGGGCTGCATAGCAGGGACAAAACTCGCTTCACCACGGTCATATCACAAAGTGCAGGGACATCTTTGTGAAAGTCCCTTCCCCAGGGGGTTCACCCCTGAGTCAGAACATCTTGGGCAGCTTTCAGTTGAAAGCCTTTGCCTCAAGAGTTCTACCAGAGCTCCTGTGCTCTGTCTCAGGCTGAGAGCTTGGCAGCAGCGGCGAGGGGGGCCTCTGCATTCTTTCTCCGTCCCAGTCCAGCTTTCCAGGACGCTTTGAGCTTCTCAGCTCCTCTCTGTAGTGCTGTAGCACTTCAAGACTCTTTTAGATAAGAGTCCATCTCCTCCTCCTTTCCTAGGAGGGGTCTCCAAGGAGTTTGGGGTCTTTTGGTTTCAGTTCTTACCCCAAAACTCTGTTTACTCTCTCTGCTGCTCTCTCTCTCTCTCTCTCTCTCTCTCTCGGCTCTCTCTCTCCTTCCAGGAGTTCTCTCTGTGTGCTGCATGTCTGTTGTTTCTGCTGCTCAGTCTTATCTCTCCTGGCTCCCTGCCACCGTTTCTTCAGTCAGTGCAGTTCTGCCACTGCTTTTTCAGTATCTCTTGCTGCGGTTCACAGTGGAGAAACATCTCCCAGCTCATAGCTACAGATACATAGTCCAGCATAACACTGTTCCACGTCTCTGTAGCCCCCAGCCGGGGGCTGGGGGGGCCAGAGCCCCCCCCAGGGGGCTCCTGCCCCTTCTGCTCGTGGTTTTCACAACATGGCCACCACTTCTTCCACCAAACTACAACCAAGCTTCTCTTCTGTTTGCTTGTGATATGTTTATATTTCGCAGAAGCGCTCATTGGTTAAAACTTCAAAACTTCCAGGATCACCACCCCCCTGGGGTTTTACCATTTTATAACTGCAGGGGGAAAACTGTTTCCCCCCACTACAATATCAAATTACAAATTTATTGGTACAACTGAATACACAATCTAAAATAGGAAATGTCATAGTAACTGTGTGTCTTCTCATAAACTCTATCAATGAAAAAGAGCCCAAGGTGCTTTTTATACTAATGAAGCTCTAGTTCTGCTGGGTGTTATGATACCAGTTCTTTTTAATTTATTTTATAGAATTGCCAGTGCCATTTAAATATAACACTGAGAATCAAGTTCAGTCATGAAGAGTTTGACATTCAGGCTCTGATCTTGGAAGATAATCTGTGCGTGCAAATCCTGCCACTCCTTAGGAATTTGTTAGTGGGTGAAAACAGAGTACTTATAATTTCATTTTTCTAAGAGACCACTTTCAGCAATGTCTTCATGGTGACCCAGTGACAGAACCCAAGGGAATGGCACGAAGTTGTGTTAGGGTGGTTTACTTTGGATATTAGGAAAAGGTTCTTCCCCCAGAGGGCAGCTGGGCACTTGAACAGGCTCCCCAGGGAAGTGCTCATAGCACCAAGCCTGACAGAGTTCAAGAAGAGTTTGTCAGTCACATGGTGTCATTCTTGGGGATGGTCTTGTGCAAGGCCAGGAGTTGGCCTTTGATGGGACTAGTGGGTCCTTTCCAACTCAGGATATGCTATGATTCTATTATTCATTAAAAACTGTTTGAAAAATTCAGAATGAGTTCACAAATAGTTTGGAGAATAGGTAAAGGCAATTACCACTTTTGTTCAGACTATTTTTTTTTCTTATGTTTTAATTAACATCAACTATCATGCCTAGAAGCAAAAGAAAGAATACCTCCAGTGAGTGGGTTTGGAGTTGTCTAAAGTTTTTCAGCTTAAATCAATTACAGTTTTCAGACAAGAACAGCTAAAATACCCTAATTTGCACCCATGCTTTGTATTTGAACCTGCTAGCTTCAGTAAGAGCGGTGGGCATTTGTATCTTTAATAAAAGATCATTCACATTCAAGAGTAATGGTTACATTGACATACGTTTTAAGTGCTGGAGCTTAATTTTAAAGAGCTTTGTTTTTCATAGGATACAGGGAAAATAACTGAAAGCAAAGCAGTTATTTCTCTGATTATTTAAAGAAACTGTTGCGACATTTAATTTTCACATAAGTAGAACAAATTGCAATATCTTCTGAAACCAAGCAGGTTGAAATATAGTTGTTTGGGTTTTTTGCAAAAAAACTGAGCACAGTTTTTACAAAAATGTCTGGAAATAGATATTCCACTTTTAAGCAGAATACATTTGCAAATGTGTTTTAAAATTAATAGGAACAAGATGTCAAATGGAAGAAAAAAAATTAAAAGAAAACTCACTGCATTGCTTGTAGTCTTCTCTTACTTTTTGATATGAATAGGCAAAACACTGTATTCTTTCCATAGCTGCTAGTGTAAAAATCTATGAAATGTTTATGTTTTATTCTCTTTTAGTATTTAGAAATATTGTTCTATTTCTGCTTTGGATTCCTGTGAAATTAGACTGAATTACAATAAGAAACAAGATGACAGAGCTCAACATTTCCCAGCTAATTTTATTCTGCTTAAAGCATTTGTGCTATCAGCAGGAGCAAAATTTACTGCCACAGAAAAGCTTGGAAAAGTCAAATACGCGTTTCTAAAATTCCACATATCTTGCATAGAGAAATGAGGCTAAATCTGTGAAACCCTCTCTCCGTTTGTTAAAGTGGGGGTCAAACACCCATCCTGTGTTGCTCCAAATGGATGCCACTTACCATCTCTTTGTTAGCCAAGAAAAAGAGAGAATAAAGAGAGGAAGAAGGAAGGAAAAAGCCCCCGATAAAGAGTTCTTATACTCAGCAGTCACAAATAATGGTAGTTACCCTAGCAACTGCCACATCACATGGGATTCAGTTTGCCCCCAGGCTCTACAGCGTATTACAGAAACTTACTGGCTTTTGATCTTGAGAAATAGTTTATGTTCACACAACACAGACACACTTGCACTCCAGAGGATTAGTACTCAAGCAAGGAATGCATTTATATTTCTGAGTAATGCCTCATATGCTTTCTAATTTTACTACTTTGTTTTGAAATCCCATTTGAGAGCTGATTGCATAATTTCTTTTTTTTTTTACTCTGAATTTGAGATGAAGTTAGCTTTGTGTTGGTACAGAGAAAAATAGCACCAACTGAGACCACTAGGATAGCAGAAAAGTAGGAATTCAAAATAAACTATGGGAATCATATTAACAGGGTTATTGCAGAGCACAAGTACATGAGTGTGCCACTTGCTCCAAAAGAATTTATTTATTTTGTGTCGTTCTAGCAAGATAAAGCAGCTCATAGATGTTGAAGCATTGTGACAGCTGACACAAAGCGAGGAGTGGGAATATAATGGAACAGGCAGTGAGTTAGAATCTTAATTCAGGAGGCATACTAAGCCAAAATAAACAGCAAAACTCTCAATTTTCATGGTTTTGGCAGCATAGAACATCATGACTTTTACGTTCTAACAACTTTTTAATTTTTTTAAAGTAGATGTATGTTTAGACAAAAACGACCTTTTAGAATTATTACAAATTAAATGTTGATTTTCATCTATAGTTATTCAGTCCAAATTTAAATTAGTACAGAAGAGCCTAGGAAACAATATTTCACACAAGAAATGTTCTTTAAAATATAGCTGGGAAAATGTGACCCTGGAAGTAATTATTATATGAGAATTAGCCAGAACTATGTCTCCCATGCTGTAGCAGTACTTTTCATATAATAGGAACAGGGAGTATTTGAATGTGTGGGATACAAAAACCTGCTTCCAGCCATTTAGTATGCAGACTGCAGTACCCTGTAGCAAACTCTTGGCTATGTTCTGCTCTATGCAAACATCAACACAATGACTCAAAGAAAACTTTTTAAGTAAGCCAGACCATGTGCAGTCCCCTGTTCAGACTATAGCTGCAGCTTAGGACTTGAAAAGATAGGAAGCTTTTAGTGCAGGCCAATGTCTTGCTCAGGAAAATCTGAACTCTAAATACTCTGCACTGATGTCGAGGGAAGGCCTGGCAACTGTGAATTTTAATTTCTTTATTATAGAAAACAAAATCCTGTTTTAAGTGTAAACAAAGTTTTCAATTGGAAACAAAAAGCATTTCAAAATCTGTGTTTTAATATGCCTAGTGACAGTAAAATGAAATAAGAGAAGGCACAATATCTAAAGATGTAGTTCAGTTGAATATGTAGTTCAATCAGAAATTATGGATCTCACACAGATATACTGGATGTTAGATTAAGATCAGGCTGGACACTATGATGGTGTCTCACAGTCTAAACTCTTTCAGCCTGAGAAATGGGAAATGGCAAATATGTTCTTAAAAGTGTACATTCCAGACTTTCTCAGAGTACTGCAATATAAGACTTCAGTCATTTCCCACTTTTCTTTTTAGTGTCATTTAACAGATTTATAGGTTTTAGTTATTCATTACATATGGGGATAATCCAAAAAGCACACAATACTGAAGTCCCAACAGTCCACGCTGACCTGTGTGTTCAGGTCCCTCAGGTGAAAGCCACCCTGACCAGGCAGCTTATTTGTACTGTATTTCCATGTGGTTCAACACCATTCATTCCCTACAAATCAAGCTGGCTCCTCTGCTCCTTTGTCCTCTCTTAGCAGGAGGATGCTGGATAAGACTTTGCCAAGCGACAGTCAGAACATGGTGTATAATAGACTTAACTTTCAAGTGTGTTGGCTGCAGACAGGTATTTCTGCACCGTCCAGATGTGTTTTAACAGCTGTTCCTCCATCTGCAGACTTCTTAAATATGTTCCTAATGAAGAAGTCAAAGGAACAACGCAAGACAACCTATCCTGGCATCACCTCAGCTCTGATGGTCAGCAAACCATGTACCCCCGCTCTGAGTACAGTAACTTGTGTGTGGCTGGACCTCATTATTTTCAGAAGGGATTTTACCCTTATCTGAAAATGGGACAACTCCCTTAATAATCTCATTTTGACACCAATTGATTAATTTAGTGATTTAATAAAATAAAGTAAATCCAATTTCCTTGGGCTGAGCTTTATGCAGTTTTTTTCCTCCCATTTTTAAATTGAAGAGCCTTTGAAATACCTTCTATTTTCAATTAATTATAAATAAATCATTCTTCATTGTTTTGATAACCTGTTTTCTGAATCCCTCTTGTATGAATAATTTATTGTGTGCATGAGACTTTCCCCAACACCATCAGCAATAAAAAATTACAGAAGGAATTCACTGAGTCTCTCTGTCACAGTCTCATCACTCAAGCATCTCTTCAACACCTTCTTCTGTCATCTCCTCACTGGTTCCCTTGATGTCTTTCTGCTTTCCATGCATTTAGAGAACTTTCCACTGACACATTTTGTTTTCCTAGAAAAGTGAATTTTCAAACCACTTTACATTCTTGTTTTAATTGACCCATCCATCATATATTGTCTGCCTTGTCCTGTGCATTTAAGCAGGCTTTTAAGTTCTTAACCTCAGCCTGTGATAGCTACACAAAATCTTCTGCTGAGTCACAGTTTTATTGGATGGTTTTTTTGCAGGCTTCTTGCTTTTTGGACTGCCTCATTTTTACATAATAAAAACACATGCTGTATTTCTGTGGATAAATTCTGCATCTGTGATATACCCGAGTTTCTCATTCCTATTACAGTTATAAAACTAACTGTATTGTGAATGTTACTACAGAAGTATCCCATCTTGAGCTAAGTTTTCAGGGTTGCCTGGGACAAAGTGCAGAAAAGTATCTGTCCATAAATCATCCAAAAATAATTCTTCAAGAAAGCAGTTACCTACCAAGTTAAAAAAAGGGAAAAAAAAAAAAAAGAAAAAGATTCTCACAATATTTACCAAACATTCTACTACAGATCTTTTTCTTCAGCTATAGCATTTAGTTACATTTCACATCAACCAATGCTGATCAAAAGGCAGCCTTTTAGTTTTCCTCATTCAGGATTAAGTTTGCATTTGATAGTGGGCATTTAATCTTTCAGACGGTTTATAGCATCCTGATGATATCATCTTATATGGATGATTAAAGACAGATTTAGCTTTCCAGTCAGGAAAAACATTCAGTTTCAAAGGGAGCTTTAATCAGAATGATTGCTTGCTGTGTTGAAATTATCCCAGCAAACAGCATTGCCGACCTTCCCTCTGCAGGAAATTCAAGCTTCTGTCAGTTGGTCAGTCAGGATTACTACCACTGGGATTAAATATGGACTTCCCAGAGCAAAGATATGAGAAAACTTCTCATTTGTGCAAGTAGAATACTGCAGATACCTATGGTTTTGGGTTTGTTTTCCTAAGTTGTCTTTAAAAAATACCTTGGGTAGTTCCGATCACTGTCTGAAGCCACTGCCATCTCTCCTCTGATTAATCACGTATACAACTACTGTATAGGGGTTTTTTCTTTCAGGATCTTTATAAATTAGGCATTGGCCACTGTCAGACTAATGCTTCTGCCTTCTTTCTTCAACTCAATGTCAAATAAAAATAAAAATATAGTCCCCCCCCAAACTATTTCCCCTGAGATAGGCAAGTCTCAACTGAGAATATTTTTCAAACACATAAACCAAGTAAGACTTTTTTCCCTTGAAAATTGCCCACTTGAGACAATCTCTTCATTCCAAAAATGTCTTACCTTCTGATTTAAGTTCTAAAGTAATCAATAAGAATGCCACAGAATAAGAGACAGAAATGAAGTTGCTTGGAGCTGTAGCAATTCTGGATATCTTTCAATTTTTCTTCATTAAAATTGGAAGATGTTTGCCCCAACTAACATTCAAAATTTTAAATCCCTGAGCTAAAGCAGAAACAAATGAATTGGCATTTAATGCATTCTTCTTTCCACTCTGTATCCTAGCTTGAAAGGCTGGTGTTCTGCCACCTGATATTCCAGTGCACAACGACATCATCTCTCCCTTTCTACTTTTCTCCATTTGCAGACTACAGTTCATACCATGGAGCTCTGTGGCTGTGTGGTGGTTTGAGACCCCCAAAAATGCAATTCCCGAGTCCAAGCCCCCCCCGCCACAACTTACCCCAGTGTGAGATGGGTTCTCCAGACACAACACAAGACTCAATATAGGGGGAAGGGAATTATATTACAATTATACACAAATAAATATTAGAATACATTATATACATAATCCTAACTATTTCTCCTATGATAAAGCAGTATTTACATTGGATCAAATCTCTTACCCCTCCAATAAAAGTCCAGAAGGGCAGATGGAAAGATCCTTTCCATGTTCAGGGCAGCAGTGTCTCTCCTCTCCAATGCAGCAGTTGTAGCTGAAGTTGTAGTTGGATCTCTCCCCATTACACAAGGGGGTCTCCTCTCACCCCTCTCAGCCCTTCGTCTCCAAGTGAAGGTCTCTCTCCTGTGGACTGTGACAGCCAGGACAAAAGCTCGCCTCACCATGTCATGTCACGGGGTGTAAGACCCCCATGAAGGTCCCTTCCTCGAGGGGTTGAGTTCCCTTGAGTCAGAACGTTTAGGGTAGCTTTCAGTTGAAAGTCTTTGCCCTAAGTGTTCTATCAGAGTTCCTTTGCTCTGTCTCAAAACTGACAGCGTGGCAGCAGTGGAGGGGTGGAACAAGGCCACTTCCCCCGCATTCCATCCGGCCGTCCCAGTCCAGCTTCCAGGACGTCTCGAGCTTTTCAGCTCCTCTCTCCAGCGCTGCTGTATTCCGAGACTCCCCTCAAGTAGGAGTCCACCCCCTCCTCCCAGGAGAGGTCTCAAAGGGGTTTTGAGGGAGTTCTGATTCAGTTCTTACTCCAAAACTGTCTCTGTTGAGCTTTCTCTGCTCTGTTACCGGCTCTCTCTCTCCTTGCAGGATATCTCTCTGCATTGCTGCATGCCGTCTTTGCTGCTTGGTTTTTATCTTCTTGGCTTTCAGTCATAGCCTTCCACTCAGTGCTGCCTCTGCTGCCGCTCCTGCTGCCCACTCACAGTGGAGAAAGACTCCCCCAGCTCTTCAGTCACAGAACCCAGTCCAGTTTAACACTGTTTCCAAGTTTCTAGACCCCAGCAGGGCTCCTGCCCCTTCTCCCCTTGTGGTCTCAGAACATGGCCACTTCTTCTCCAACTACATCATCATCATCCTTCTTTTTCCGGTCTGCTGCGATATGTTTAAATTTTGCAGGGGCGCTGATTGGGTCAACATCTTCTGACACCACCCCCTCGGGGGTTACCATTTTTTTAACTCCAGGGGAAAACCACTTTTTTTTCCCCACCACAGGCTGCAACATTTCTGGCCTGAAATAGATTTCGAAAGGCATCCCAGTACCTAACACTTTTTTTGAACGCTTTTTGAGTTTCTGAAAAATAGTTTAAAGTAAAGCACTGCAGCAAATCATGGCTTGCTCCATTTTTTCATAGAGTTCAAGCTGTCAATACTGTTCTCAAAGTTCCTGCATATTTTAGCACTTGCATCTCCTTCACCACCACAGAAAGAACAGGTCACCAGGAGCTCCAGCAGGTGAGAGTCTCACAAAATGAAATGGAACAATAATCCTACCAGACATCATAGTTGGTATTTATACCAGAATACATAGAGAAGCTTGAAAGTTTTTCTTCTTTTTAAACTGAAATTAATAATAAAGGAACTTACCAGACAAAAGTTTTCCTCCTTTTCAGGAAGCTTTTCAGACTATGACATTGCACATCTACCTCTAGTCACTGCGTAGAGCTGCTCAATATCATAGAAAAATCACAGGATTTGGATTTAGACCATACTCAAATGGAATAAAATTATTTTATTCCTTCAGAACTCTCACCTAAATTTCATTTAAGCTTGTTAGTACACACACAGCCTCAAGCTCTGGCTTCCTATCTTCACTGCAGCCCAGCTGGTATCTCTGCATTTTGTTAAAACCTCCTATCACCCTACTTAATCAGGCACAAAACCAGTCAGTTGCTTTCCAGAGAGATCTGAGACCAGCAATCATTTTCCTCCATGTCTTTGCCTGTTTTGACACTGAAGTCACACACTATTTCACTATTCCTACTCTTGCAGCACTGTCCCTCTGAGGTTTTCCATTTATTTCTCCAGACTTTCCCCTGATATTTTATAAATTCCTTCTGCCCTTCCATGCTTCACAGAAAAAAAAGCACAGTGCAAAGTTCTCCTTCCTTGTCCTCTCCCTCTTCTTACTGCAGACCAATTCTTTGATAGGCAAGATCAAGAATATGCAGGGTGAGAGAACTTGTCTCCTAAAAATGGATGGAATGCGGTCAGTTAATAGCCTCACTTTCTCTTTTGCTTTCAGTGCAATCCAACTGATTCTGGGTTTTTCCCCACAGAAAAACAAGCCTTCTTTCCTCAGCTCTTCTAATGTGGTCTAGATAGTTCCTCTGTAGGTTTGACCCAATATCATCCTCTACCAACAAACCACTAAAGCTAAGAGTAAGTTAAGGAGGATGTAAGACGGACTGGGTATTCAAGCAGTAGGGTAATGCTCCCTCCCTTGAGCCATCCCACAAAAATGCACAGGATTAGCTTTGGCACTTACACCACAGGAGCAGCAGCACTGAATTTGAACTGTTGCCATCCAGGAGCAGCCAAATGCAGCAACCAGGAGCAGCAACACTATGAATGATTCTTGTGCTGAAATGGTTGTTGGTTGATGTTCATCATGATGTGATACAAGGAAAAAAGGTAGAAAAACTGCTCAATAATGATTCCTGAGATGTGAGAGAGACTCTTATCTTGTTGATTTCCCTTTTTTTTAACAAGCCTGTGATGCTTTGTAGGTCAGTTACCAGCATCTTGTAACAACCTACACTCTTTCAAGTTGCACATGTGCTTAAGAGCCAGAAGAAAACATCTAAGAAGCACCTTACAGCTCATGTAAGTTCTGTGTTTCAAAATCATATATTTGACAATGATACCCAGCTTTTACAAGATCAGAAGTACTGCAGACCACTACAGATCCCCCTTGTTCGTTCCAAGAAGGGAAGTTTTCCATATTCTGTAGACCTGAAGATAGTTTGACCTTCCCTGAGTGTCTTGGTGATGTAATAAAGAATTTCACTGGCAAAATATCTACGGAAGTCCCCCTCCATGTAATCTGTCTTAAGGTTTTCAAGGACTTGGAAAGTTCACATTAACCTCTGGCTAAAAAAAATGTACTATGACACGGGGGGGAGAGAGGGGAAGAAAAAAATCAATAATCCAAAAATTATTGTGTTCTTCTGAGGGTCTGTCTAACAGACACTTTTGTGCCACTCTTACAGTGTTCAGTGTAATCACACATCATGGAAACTAACAGATTAGTTAACAGATCAAATCACAGAAAACTATCATGCAAAAAGTCAGTCCCCGGAAAGAAACATCAATAAAACTGTACTTGCCAAATGCTCAGACAACAAGCAAAGAAATGCGCTCTTTTACTGCTGGTTGCCAAGCTTGACATTGTCTTTAAAGTTATTAGCATTGTAATAAATCTACATTTTTCAGTTTTGGATCTGCATTTTTCTTACAGCAGTTTATAACAACTTGTATTTCCAAGCTGTTATGTAGCTGTTATATAGCTCCACTATACATTTTCAAAGCATTTTTTCTAGTTTTTACTGCCTATATTCTCACTGAAGATTATTTTCTTCTACTTTTGCTTTAGCACACCTTAAGGAGAAGTTAACTGACTTCACCCAAACCACGCTATAAAACATTTAAAAATTGATTACGTTGGATAATTGCTTCTGATTCTTTGGTACCACTGAATGTTAGAAAAAACAATTAAGTTATCCACTAACAATTCTCTACTTAGTCTCTATTATAGGTCGTATCGGTAGTATTTCCCACATTATGAGAGCTGCAAGTGCGTATGAGTTAAGCAAACATAACCATGTCTGAGCACATTCATTAGCAAATCACCAAAACAGATAAAATACAAACACATTTTTTACGTTTGAACTCAGCTAGAAAGCCATCAACCTCTCCCTCAGCGTAGCCATACAACTACAGCACTGGACATCAGAAACAAGCACAAAACACTAGTAAATGCGAGGCACGTTTCCTGAAACAAAGTAACAAACCTAAGCATCTATTTCACAGAAGTTCAGGATCCTTCCTTTCAGGTTTTTAAATATTCCTTGGTCTGTATTTTTTTAAACGACCACTTTCTCCTGCATAGCAAAAAACTCCACAACAATAGCTGTTTATACCACCTTTTTTATTTTTCAGCCAGAAATACATTTTCCTTGGGTATTTCAATAAACAATGGTCTTTATTCCTTAAACAAAACCCCCATCTCTTTGGCATCTGACCATACTCTGTTTTTCAAACTAAAGACTATATAGGAAGACTTTACTTTCAAGGTCATTGTCCGATACATTAAATTTACACAGGTGTAGTTAACTTTCAAAAATACACTTTTTTTGTAATGTTTCTAACAAACCTAAACAAAAGATAACCCAACCACAAAATGCTCACTACTGGGCTGCCTTCATTTAAAACTGTGGAGTAAGTGACAGAATTAGAACTTTTCATTTTCCATAGCACATGCACTAACTAGTGCTTTCCATTCATTCTGAGTGATAAGTAAACAAACAAAACAAATCTTACTTCTATCAGAAACAACTGATCAAATAATTTACATTTAAAACCAGCATGACATTACTTTTAACTTCTGCAGTGGTCATCAGCCAAAATCAAGTTGCACACTCCTTCACTAACAGACTGCATCTAAAAAAAAACTAGTTTTCGTTTTTAAACATAAGTTATTAAAATGTTTCAAATACATCTAGGAATACAGTTGTCAAAACCTGTGTTTGATGTCATGTTTGGATAAAAATTCATTAAGTAACAAAAGTAAGCTGGTGTATTCAATCTACTCTGTTGAATAATCCAGGATTATCTCTTCAATGTTGATGCAGAAATACTTCACTTGCCCCCTGTCAAATAAAATGAGCCCTCCAGATCTCAAGTGTTCAGTGCTTCAAGTCAACAGAATTTCCAAATCTATGCTGAAGTTATTTGACACCTTCTGCTACTATACATGGTAGAGAAATCATAAATTAAAACCAAAAACATTACTGACATACCAGTGCAAACATTCCAGTTTGTCTCTCAAGACAATGTAAAAAATAAAATCAACAATAACAAAAAAATCTTCACTCCTCAAAAGATTTGCTTTAAAGAACCCAAATACTCATTCTGAACATGTTTTATAGGAAAGGTAAAGCAATTGCTTCCATGCAGAGATTAAAAAAAAAATAACTGAAGAGGATTCAAGTAGCAAAGGTTTGCTTTATGAGCAAATCTCACCCTCATCACCAGCACAAGCACAGTCTAAAAATGTTTGAACTAGCTTGTTTAAATAGAAAGTGATTTATTTAGTCACTTTCCATGCTGTCAAAACCCATTCATTTTCCTATAGAATACAGAAACAAAAAGTAAAACCAAAGAACCTCCTAAACTTGAATACTTATCCAAGAACAGTTTCTAAGGTCAAGCCAAAATTAGCAACAACCAAGCAGACATCACCAATTTTTCAGTGTTAAATTACTGTAAATAGTAGATCTAGCTGTACAAAAAAAAAAAAAAAACAAACCAAAAATCAAAAGCTTTCTTTTTTTTTCAAACGTGTCCAAAGAAATATCCACTGATTGCAGTCAAATTTGCATCAGAAGCTTCTTGCTCAGGAAAGATTTCTCCCTCCAAGTATTTGTAACACATTGCATTGCCAAGACTCTATTCAAATAAATTACTTTCTGGTAATATTTAGCTGATACAACCACCTACAATGTGGACAGTCATGTACACAGTACAACAGTGGACTTTTGCAGCAACAGAGAAAGGATGAGAAATCATTTCTAAGTTCAAGATGACAGCTCATGTGCTATTCCTTGCAAACATACGGTCCCCTCTAAGGGTGAGGTGTTGGAGCTGGTACTGTAGCACTTCTGTGTCAGCAGGTTCCTTAGTGCTCATTTTGTCTAAATTGAGGTAGTCCAGGGATTTTGAATGAACCCTTTTACCTTTCAAAAGGCAGAGAGGCAGGGGACCATGAAGTGCCTTGTAAGGTTCATATGGTAAAGCTTTATTGCATTTATCCCCTGAGCTGGGCATCCGCCTCCTCCTCCTCCCATTTACTGCTGGGATCTCATATGGCTGGTAGTACCTACTTCTCGTTTTGTACAAACGGGAGGAGCGTGCAAGTCCTGGATCCAGCTGCTTGGAGTGCAAGTTTGGCCCAGATTCTCCTTTGTTCTCTTCAGCTCCTGTACATTTCTGGGCTAATTTCAGCAGCTCCTCTCCAGTTGTGAAGCCCACCAGGTAGTTAGAATTCATGTGGAGAATCTGGTATCCTGCAACTGTCCGCCGCATGGGCGAGCAGGGGGTACTGGAACAGCGGGGCTTTTCAGCTTCCGTCCTGCCTGCAGAGCCCACCTCTGCAAGAGGCACAGGGAGAGTGGACAGGGCAGTTCTGGACTCTCCATTTATGTCAACTTCCATTTTAAACACAAGGCTATCCTCCTAAAAAATAAAAAGAGCTTGGTCAGAAAATAGAGCCTTTATGCAACACAGGGAGCTGAGAGGGGATTGCAAAAACGGGATTTTGTATCAGCCAGACCAGTACTTCTCTATTCAGCCTTGACTTATGCTCAGCAGGATGTCACACAAGCCACTACCACCTCTAACATGGAAAGATGTGGTCACTATCACAGCAAATATACACCAGTATACTCAAGAAAACAGGAAAGCCGCCTTTTCATTTCTTCGTTTTCAGTATCATCTAAACCATATCAGTGACACAGTTACTTCACAAAACAGAAAGGTCACATTTTTTTCCAAATCCATGCTTTCTTCATTGTCAACCTCACCTCTGCTCTAAACAGAATCTAGTGGCTCTCTAGTCAGTACAGTTCACAAAAAAATTCAGCATAGCTATGTCATGTTCAAAGGCAATGAAACTCAAAGAAGAAAGCAAATTTATTATCCAAGTGTCAAGCAGAAACAATTCTGAAATTCTTTTTACACGACCATAAACCACATTCAAAAGTGCAGTAATGCTTCACAAATGAAACTGACTTAAAACTAGCTATTAACAATTTTTAAACTGCTACTTGCTGCCATTCTGAGCCTTAGGAGGTCACAGGCCAAGTAGCAAAGCAGCAACAAACAAGGAAACACTTCACTCAATCTTCTGCCATTAGATGCAAATATCACTTGGCAAAAGAAAATATTCTACCCTTATGAAAAATTTGTTTCTGTTCAGGGACTGGGAAGAAGCAGTTCAAGTAATGTTCCCAACTCTGCTTCCCTGCTTAGTCTCAAACCAACCTGCTGCCCCCTATGCTAATAAACTAGGAGCAAACAAAATCTCCATAGTTCTGCTGAAGAGGATTTTATTTGCCATTAACAAACTTCTACATGGAGAGACTATTAGTAATGTTCCTTCAGTCTTAAGTGTTCTTTTAATTCTCACAATCGTGGTCTGCTTAAGATTCTTCATTACCAATTTTTGTGTAGCATAACTGTTACAGATACACTTCATCAGTGAGCTTTTTAGCACTTTTGAGTTGGCCTGGATGATCTCCAAAGGTCCCTTCCAACTGTAACAACTCTGTAATTCTGTGAATCAAACAATACAGCTAATACAGCAAAAGCTAAATAAAAAATTAAAATACCAAACACTGAAATTTCTCACTGAAAAAAGTCCACATAAAACTCAATAATGTTGCCAATTATACTTAACTGAATTCAATGTATATTTATGGAGTCAATTAACACTTTCAGAACAGTGGAAGCAGTTGTTGTTTCCTAATGTAGCACCATACCAAGCAATGAGACAACAAATTTGATGAGGTTTCAGCCACTGAGTCAAAGACTCTAATGGCAATTTCTTAAGTAGAAATTTTGCACCATCAGCAACCATGATTACTGGAGGCGTAGCACAAAAATTTCTCATTAAAACTTTCAGCTATCCTATGGATTTAGCCAAGAAATCCTCAGTATCTGTTCTTGCTTGTTTTTACCCTGCAGTTTAGAAATCTTTCCAGGAACCTTCCACAAAGACTCAAATTGTTCTGTTAAAAGAAACGGAAATTATGCTACAAAAAAGTATAAATAAAATAGTCATACAGCAAGGTTGGAAATTAATCATATTATCTAGTCACACATAAACAGGAAAACCAACAAAAAACCCCCCAAAATTAACAATCACCTGCAACAGCAATATGTGCCCTAAAGAAAGGGAAGGAGGAAGAAATGTCTTCATGCACTTTTCAAGTTAAGGCCTTGAAAACCTGAAAGTAACACAAAGGCCCTTCTCAGAACACACCTTTCAAAATGCTTTTACTTCTGTTCGGAACATGGGGGTGCGTGCGCTGATAACAGAAAACAACTTCGAAAAATAAGCAAGCAGGAGGGAAGGAGTCAGCAGCTCACTGCCCAACAATTACCCCTCACTGGCCAAACCCACTACAAACCGAACTCAGAGCAGAGAAGCCTTCAAGAGAGAAAGTTCCAGTCTGTTCTTCAGCCTGGAACCGCACAACTCCAGTTTCTGTGCTCCAGTTTGAAGAACAGCCCTAAACCCAAGAAATCTGTCAGACACTCAAAAGCATCAGTAGCACCAGAAGCTGGAGCCATAGACATGAAAAGCTCAAGGGAACAGTACTACTGGTTGGTGACAGGAATGACTGGCCAGTCCCACAGGCAGAGGTCCAAAACTCAGTATGTACGTGCTAAGCTATTCTTTCCCAAGACTTTTAAATTTGAGTTACTCAAGCTGCCATACGGCTTCAACATGCTTATCAGGTAAAAAAACCATTTCTACAGTTATAAAGCACTTGATGACTTCTGTTATGTTCACTGGTGTTTAGTAATGTAAGCTCATCAGTAATTCTCAGCAGCAACTACAATACTGGAAAAGACAGTACTTCAGTTTAAAAAGATTATTTCTTCAGATCGCAGCTGGTTTGTCTTCTTGTTTGTCAAAGAGAATAACAGAGTGATGCCAATTCAAGGTAATTCATAATTAGAGATTTATTACTGAATCAAAGCAAAGAGAAGAGGAACAAGATGGCATATCCTCTCCTTTGCTGTTCCTCCACGTATTTAAAAAACACAGAAAATAACTAAAAATAACAGTTACCAAGAGGATTCACTCGGTCAATACACACCAGAAGTGCTTCCAGAATACAATTCACTCCAGTAAAATTTTACAAGGTTTTATCAATTCTCTTTGTAATATAAAGCAAGCTCTGCATAAAAATGAATCTGGCCCGATCCAGTTAAATAAGGATAATGTTGTCTAAAATACAGAGCCAAGAAACAGTGAAGGGAAATCCTAGATCAAATACTATAAATCACTGTATGACCTCAAAGAATACATTAATATGCTCGGGATAGTTCTTTGAGGTTAAAATCCTCAAAATCGCCACATTTTGCAAATACGAAGGCTTTCTGATTATTGAATTATTGACACAAAGGTGTCAGATATCACTTATGCCATTCCCACAGCATGGCACAAACGAAAACCAGGCATCTATGACACATTAATGCCTGACATCACACCACGCTATAATATATGCATTGTAAATCATTTGTTGTTGAAATGCATTCTCACCATGTGCCTCACTGCACTCAATAACATCTTCTGTTTGGGTTATTTTTTTCTGTTACATTTATTACCTACTGTCTTTCTGAGGAAAGAAATGTGACTTAAAAATATAAACTTTTTACTCAGAATTTAAAGACAAAGAAAGATGAAGAGGTGTCTCCTTTGACACTCCCATGCTCTGTAAAAAATTTGCATTATTTTGAAACTACCATCA
Source organism: Manacus vitellinus (assembly GCF_001715985.3). Classification (NCBI taxonomy): domain Eukaryota; kingdom Metazoa; phylum Chordata; class Aves; order Passeriformes; family Pipridae; genus Manacus; species Manacus vitellinus. Next base: position 3,430,897 of record NW_021939718.1, on the reverse strand, counting down.
TCAACTGCTCTCAACAAAATAACTGCTTCCTTGTAACTTGGCATTTGTTACTTATCTCCTCACTTAGACTCTGAATTGATTTGAGAAAATGCCCTTTTTTGTTTTAGATAAGCACTGAATTTCTATCCATCCAGCAAGCAGATTTTACTTTTTCTTAAGAATCAATCTTTTATTTCCCGCTATTGTTGCAGGCAACAATATTTGTTAAGAACCACTGAGATCTATCTAATTGATAAAATGGCTGTAATTGCAACAAGCAAACGGCAGAATGGAGATGGCAACAGATTCAGTGATACCAACTCTGTAAAGGAGTCAAACATACTGAATAAAGATATAAGGCCAGTTTTGACTTTCCCTTCTCTATGCTGCTATTACTCAATATATACATTGCACTTAAAAGATATAATGTTTGTCTATCAAGCATCAGGAGTAAGTGAAGTCACCCATCATGTGTGAAGAACATGTGAACTCAGTCACATACTTTTAATCATTTCAACTATCTCTGTTTGTGAAGGGCACAAAACAAGGCCTACATCTTTCCCCCGGCAGTCTGAAAAAAAATCACCTTCATGTAGTATGTGCTCTTGGAAATCCCTGTTTCTCTGTCACTGAAATGTGCTGATGGAGTTACATATTTGTACAGCAAAATTTTCTGAAAATAATTATTTCCAACCTGCAACTAAACGAACTGAAGTATTTGGGTGAAATGGAAAAAAAAATCAAGCTAAAGCCCAGCTACGTAAGAGCATCCACAAAGGGGTCACATTTATTTTTCTAAAGCTGAGGCAGCAAGGCCACAGACCTTGAGATGTGTCAGCTCCCAGGCTGACAGGGCAAGTTGGTGATATTGCTGCCCACTCTTCCAGAGAAGGATGCTTGTTTTTAGTCATCCTCTTTACCTTCTGCTGAAGGGACTTAGACTACTATGTTGCTTAACAGCGCTTTGTTTTACAGACTGATACCATGTTTGTAGAGATATGAGTTAAAAAAAAAATAAATCACAGAGAACAAGCAAGAAAGGGATGAATAAAATACACACATTCTTCGACAGCTCTTTCTCTTAGAAGAAATTCCAAAGTCCTCTAAGCTAAAGAGAACCGAAGTAACATTAAATTGTTGCACTGCATAAGACAACATTCAAATGGAGTAAGAACTAAGTTTAGGACAGATTTCCTTCCTCAAAATCACAAGCAAGAAAATGAAATCATGCATAAGGCATATGTTATAATTCTACAGGCCTTAAGAAAACAGACGAATGGATGTTACTGAATTAATAAAGCCAGTGCAGTAACTGCAGAATGTGATGTAAAACAAAAGCCCACAAAACAACCAGTAAAATGGGGTGGGGTGATAGGGGAGTTTTGGAGGGGGGTGATCTTGTCAACAGGTAAAGTGTTAAGCCATTCACCTCTCCAGTATACTAGACAATAAATACCACATGGTTGACACAGAACTAGGAATTATATTTTCAAAAAGAAGATTACATGAATTTCTAACAATTTATTCCTACTCTGAGTACCAAGAACTATTTAACCAGTTTGTTAATTCTTGTTATTAATGTAGCTTTACACAGAAAACAATTATGACCCAGGAAACTACCTTTTCAAATTAAGGAGGATCATAAGTGCATTACTGAGGAACTACAATTAGCAACTCCAGTGACTAGCTCAGACCAGACCAGCATGGCAGAGCATACAATTTACACAAAAGAGAGACAGATGGAATGTCAAGAGTCTGACTGAGCTAATGAATTTTGTATGAGCAGACTTAGGAAGCAGGAAAAGTAAAAGCAAATGGTGGGAAAGAAGGCCACTTTAGCATCCCTTTGCCAAGCAATACTACATGGAAGTGTTTAACAGAGGATAACTTCTCTCAAATATTTAGTCTTTCATACGAACAATGGGACTTTCTTGCTGGATGGAATCACAGACGAACACTCACTCTGTCAGCAAAATGATGCTCCTGGCCAGCATAAAGGTGGTTGTTTACCATTGTTACTCATCAAAAGATGAAACAGTGAGATACATATAAAGAAGCTGATGCATATTGTAAAACATAGTTTTTATTCTTTAGCTAGCTAGTAAGTGAGTTTTCCTTGCAATTGCATTTCCATTTCTCTGTATTTCCTGTCTCCATTTCTTCATCAATCAATATCTAAGTTTCATTTTGAAAGTTCTCTCTAGTTTCAGGTTAGACCACTTAGAAAAAAACCCCGAACAACCTGACTTGTCAACAAAAAACTAAACTGCCTGTCAGAAATAATAGATAGGAAACAAAACAGAACAAAAAAGCAGAGTATTTAAAGTATTACAGATTTCACTGCATACTTATTTTTGTCTTTAAAAACCAAGATGATAATGGGACTAAAGATCTACATTGGTTTTGTATCAGATAAGAAATTCATGTTGGGGAGTATTCTCTATTGCCAAGTCTCAAAATACAGCTCTGTGACATTTTTTTGAAACTACCAACCTAAACAACCATACTAAGCCCTTTGAGACTCAGAACAGCTAATCAAATAAATACACTTTAAAAATAAGACCTACTCAAAGATATCAAGAAAAACATGTTTAATCTATGCAATTTAGTTTTCTGAGTTTTATTTTTTAACAGAAGCACTTAAAACTGCTAGTTCTTTGTCTTAACTTGATACAATCTGCAGCAGATACTTAGATATTTGTTGGCAGGGTGTATAATTCACTTATGCTATCACATCACTAAAGGTCACTTCCTCCAGTTCAGGAGAGTTACATATACAAAGGCTTTAAAGTTGTCTGCCTACTTCTCAAATGCTCCTTCCCTATCGAAATGCTACCTAAGAGTAAATATTTAAGTCATGCAAGTATGGAATAATAATTATTAAAAGTCCAACAGCACATGAAGGTACAGTAAATTTCTATTAAACTTACAACTAGTGTGAACAGAAATCTTTGTCCCAGAACACTGAGTTCATCTGACTTTGCCATAACACACTGCATTTGCATGTGATAATGCATGCCTGGTGGTCAGACCAGCAGCATAAGGCTAGTCAAGGAAGAGATTATGGAGAAAGCCATGCTATAACGTCAGTGCTGTTATACAAGAACTTAATTTCAGTGATTGCACTGCCACTGCCTCATTTCTCTCTGCTTCACAGCCACTACAAGAACTGCCCTCCTCCATCTTCATTATTCTAAAAAAGGCTCTCCCTCAAGGGGGAAAAAAAAATAAAATTAGGCAAGCACACCACGTCACACAGAATATGGTTCAAAATACACCAACAGCAGGAGGGCGGTGGTGGGAGGAGCAGCTTTCTGCCATCGATTCATTTCTGCAGGCAGCTATGCCAGCACATATGTATGGGTGTGCATGACACACTGGCCCACTCTGGAGAACACCCTGACAAAGACATGTTCATGGGAAACATCTGCTAACGTACATAATTTCCTATTTTCCTTATAATAGCTACATACACACACTGGTGCCAGATAAACCCCTATGTAAAATAGCATATAAATAACATATATAAACAATTAAGACCGGCTGTAGACCATTCAAAACAGCACCTCAACTGTACAGAGACACTCCCCCAATATCTTAATATGCAGAGACAGTATTGGCAAAACATGCCTACAACGAACCAAAAGCAGCTGAGCAAGTTCCATACTCTGTAGAGCAACTCTTCAATGCACCTGAGAGCGCACAAGGGCAGTCAGCGAGCATCACAGGCAGCACAGTGAACATTTAAACACAACTCCCAGCCTCTCTTTACTCTTCACTAAGCAAGACTTATTACAGTTACACACAGAAAGCTGGGCACTAGTGCATTTTGTTACTAGTGAGGTCATATTCAAGTTTATCACTTGCCTGAGCATGGGGACTGCCCGTGGCGATAAGTTGCAATTGAAGAGATGTATGGTTATGTATACTAAAAACATATATATAAATACATATGTATATGTATTTTTATGTATTTTATGTATTTTATGTATTTTATGTATTTTATGTATTTTATGTATACTAAAAACATATATATAAATACATATATATACTAACACTGGATACAGGTGCTAACAGGTGAACTCTGCGGCTTTCCCACCGCTCACACCGCTACTCCTGGCTGGCAGAGAAAGCGCCCTGGAGAGGCCTCCCCGCAGGCTCCAGGCCCTGCACACACGGCACTCCCCGCACACACACGGCGGCCGGGACCAGCGCCCCGGTGTCCTCCCAGACCTGCCCTGCCTCCTCCTGCAGGCCAGCCCCGCCGCGCCCGGGGCCGCGATCCCCGCTCTGCCCCGGCCCCGCCCGCCGGGCGGCCCCGCCGCGGCTCTTGAGGGCACAGAGGCGCCAGGGCCGCCGCCCGCTGGAGCCCAGGCCGTGCCGAGCGGCTCCCCCGATCGCGGGACGGCATCCCCGCGGCTCCCCGGCGGGCCCACCCGCACCGCGCCAGCCCTGCGGCACCTCCCTGGGCCCGGGCCCAGTCGCCGACCCTGCTCCAGGAGCCCGCGGGCAGGGCCCGGGGCTCCATCCCCTCCCCGCCCGGTCTACCTGCGCCGGGGCGCGGGCGCGGGGCGGCGGGGCCGCGGGCGGAGCAGCGGCCGGGGCGGCGAGCAGAGACCCACTTCCCCGGGCCGCCGGCGCGGGCTGAGGGCGGAGCGGCCGGGACACGCCGCGGAGCCGCCGCCGCGCACCGCCCCCCCTTCCCCGCCCTCCCCGGCCGCAGCCGGCTCCTGCTCCCATCCCACCTGTGCTGATACTCCCTAGCAAGCTTTAGTGTCGCATGCCATTTCTCTTCGTACACGACTGTGAGGATGGATTGAGTAACCATCTCTCGAGTAGCCATCTCTTGCTGACTCGCTCCTCCCTGAAATACCGCCCGTCTCCACCGATAACCTCTGTGGTATCTCATGCACACAAAGTTTGGACACGGTTTATGTGTGACTAGGTAATATGAGTAACTGGGTGTTGCCCATGCAGAGGCCATGCTCTGTCCTCCCTCTGATCCCAGTGGTCCTGTCAAGAGGGTTGCAGGTCATTTGGTCTTCAATTGCAGAGAAGGGTGTTGGCATTCCCTATGCTCCCAGACTAGCCAATCATTGTGCACCCAGATGCTCCTGGGATTTGTGTTTGTTGGAAATTCTCACCTAGGACAAGCAATGGAGTACATGAAGAACAAGGTCTTTGTACAGAATTTTAATTAAAGGCTCTGCAAGCCCTTAAGAGTCACTGAGTTTGTGAGTTCACAAAACTGTTCTAAGAACTAAATTAGTAAATTCAGTACAGAATATGGAGAATATATCTGGTCAAGCAGCAGTGTAAGAACCCACACAGAGATTAGCTAAATTGGTTGGAGCACGGTGCTAATAATGCCAAAGTTATGGGTTTGATCCATGTACAGGCCATTCACTTATGAGTTGCACTTGATGATCCTTGTGGATCCTTTCCAACTCAGAATATTCTCTGAAAATGAAGCTGGAGTGTAATTCAGAGGCATTATGATGCTCTGTGTTGCTTACAGTACATAAACTCCTTTGGTTCATGTTGACATCTGCAGTACCAGCCTGAGCCAGAAATCCCACCTATGTTGTTCTGTGGTATAAATGAGGCTATAAACTCTTATGAATCAGTATATCCCAACTTTCCCCCCGAAGAACTTCCTCCCAACAACTTCCCCCCTCTTGCTGTCCATGAGTTGTCAGTTAGGTTCAGAGATGAAGTTCCAAGGAGAGGGCAGGCAGTAGTGGTCATTGACTTCAGGAGGCAACAAATGCTTGGGGGTGGTCATAGTATGTTCTGGCTGCATTTAAAAGAAAGAATGCTTTGCAAACTAGCAGTCCTGTGCATCCTCCCCCTGCCTCAATCAGATATATTATTATTTAATTAGCTGTAATATTTAATAACATTAATCATACTGACAGAATTAACCTGATGTAAAATTCTTAAATTTCTAGATATCAAAAGAAAAGCAGATCCTGACAACTTCTCCTAAGGACAGTTTTCACATTCCACACCAAATATTTGAAAATAAAACCTACAGCTTACTAAATCCCTAAATTCCTAAATAATTTTCAAAGTTCTGCATTTTCCATGCAACCAGGATTTTCCCACCTAAGATCTTAACACTTTTTAGTGCCACTGCAACCGTGGCACAATAAAACAGACCATTACAGACCATTTTCTCTGCATGGTCACCCTGGCCAGAACACAAAGTAACCTACATCTCACAGTGGCTGTGCTCTAGCTTCTCAGATCAATGACAGTCAATTGGAATAACATTATGTCCTAGTTAGGACAGTTGAGACCAGTTCATCACTGGATGGGTGTAACCCAAAACTGTGTATTCTATAGCCTTCCATGCCATTTCCCAAAAACTGTTATCAATGAACCATTTACACCATCTGCACATAGAGCCTGACTCCTCAGGCTATAAACTAGGTGCTAAGAGGCCTGTGAGATGGGAGTTGCTCTTGTCCTCACACCCATTAAGGAACCCTCCACCCTGAGGGAGGTACTGAGCATTCCTGCCTGAACTGGAGGATATATAATCTTGGAGTGTTGGGACCTTTTTAACCACTTGTGGGATCCAGAGGAAGACTGCAGACCACCGCTCTCAACCAGACTGCAGACCACCACTCTCGACTGGACTGCAACCACCACTTTTCAACCAGACTGCAACCATCACTCTGGACCAGACTGCAACAGCACTCTCACCAACAGGTTTTCCCCTCTCCTTTTCCTTTGGACTCAGGGGGCCCAAAGAGCACCACTCTGTTCATGCCCCAGGGTGCTGGGTTATATATTTGGGCTTTGTGGATTAAAACCAATTGTTTGTCTGTATAATCGTACTTATTGTATTATTTTATTAAATTGTTATTCTGACTTGTGGTCTCTCTTTTGAGTTGAGTTCATTTCCCCTCCTGGTTTGCCTTTAAACCAGCACACATTACAACGCCATATGGAAAACATAATATTAAAGGTAAAACACATAGAAAAAGGGCTCAATTTCTATTATTCTCTGCAGGTTCTTCCTTATTTATTACCCAAAGACTAATGAGACAAACATTTTTTATTAAATATTCACTTACCCTTATGAAGAATTGTAGCCATTATTTTGAAAATCTGAATTTTGCGGGAAATCCATAACCATGCGTGGCATAGTGACAAACAACTTTTTAATTCAGCCTATTTTTATGTTTTCTAAGTAAGTACACTTTAGAACTGGTTTTGTATTAAAACAGAATTTAAGTTTCTTGAAAGGTCTTTTACCTCTTTTATGATATGGATGTTCTCTGTATTCATTGCATGCTCCTCCTCCTAGGCCCACATTTGATGGCATTCACACACTTACAAATTCCTTTATTTATAGATAAAATATTTGTTTTATTTTTTTATTCAACATCTGTTTTTCACAGTAATGCACTCTAGACTGCTTTGTTATTACACCACTTTCTGTATTTCAGAGCACAAGATGTTTGTTTTTAAGGGCTAAGTGAAGGAGTCAAGAAATCAATATTTGAAAACATTCAGTAAAATTTGTCCTCTTCATAAAACCAAGTAAAATTAAAATCATTATTTAAAAATAAAAATAAAAGAAAACATGAACAACTACTAGAAAGTACATGTTTTTTCTTTCACTGTTTTTTGCAGAATTGGCTTTTTGAAAAAGTTTTTGCATTTTTTGTTTTAGCAAATTACTTGTGGGTCTGTCAACAATGTAATTGCTGTAAATTGATAAAGAAAAAATACAAGAAAAACAAAGGAATATTATGCTTCCCTCTGTGCTGGATGACAGAAAACAGTGTTAAATCCCTACATTCTGCCACTTGTCTATGGCACTGAAATGGCTATTAGAAATCTTTGTTACATCTCTTCTGCAATCTTCCTTTGAACTTTGGTTTTGATGCTATTGTTCAGTGTATGATCATAATTTTTGATATATCATTATACAAGGATATGTATGATAATTATTTTTTGTATGCACACCTGCCTAACCTTGTTTATATGGATTTTTACACATCTGAACTTTGAAAGAACATCTGCTTTTCCTTAAAAATTTTACTTGGCTGGATAATTACATAACTGAAATTTATGTCTTTATTATAATAAAGAAACATAAAACAAGAATTAAAAGTTATTTTAGGAACTTTCACAAACATTTTTGTGGTTTGGTCTATTTGGTAATGCTGCTTCTTAAAGAAATGCTAAATGATTACTTAAACTATATTGCAGTGGCAGTATTTTGGGAGTTACAAGCATATTCAACCATTGGTTTTCTGTAAGCATATTCTTTGACCACTGTCAAATCTGGCTGGAATAGGATGTAGAGCTCAAAAAGTTTAATGTGAGACAGTGCAACTACATAAAGGAACTGGTCTAAAAACACATTGAAATCTGCTAAGTCCATGTTCTGCCCTATTTTAAGTGCACCACTACGAAGTAGAAGAGCCCTCCCTCCCTGTGGTCCTGTGTTTGATGTTACCATTCTGGAACATGAAGACATCCTGCAGAATGTTGGACTACTGTTTAGCTATTTAAGGATTGATTTCATCATAAAATGATATTGTCATTTCTGAGTCACGTCCTTTACCACCAAGAGAAATTTTGGCTTATTTGTAAATTAATGGCTTATCTGCAAATTGTTTTCCACTGAGACTACTGCATCAACTACCCACTATATTTCACAGCACTTTAAAAAAAAACCACAATGGAGAGAAGTTGCCAGTGACCTTGTTTTTTTATTCAGGAGCACATAAAAAAAACTTATGCCACAGCTTTGGTTGACTGGAATGATAGGCATACTTAAATTTTAACTTTTTTTTTTAAATGGTAAACAAGTGTACATTCAGTTGTGTGCAAGACCAACACTGTCAATAACACAATTATACTACAGAAAATGAAATGTTTGAAGTATATAGCTGTGAAAACCTTCATATTTTTGGTAATTAACCAGCATTGTTAGCATTAGTCTGCAGAAGCCATTACATATATGGTAAACACTGAAAACAGACCCTGTGGCAAAGTGAATGTAATTATAGTTGCACTGGCTCTGGAGAAAAGGAAGAGCCCTACTTAAACATATTACTCATAAGCTATGTCTTCTGCAACTTAAACATGAAAGAATTACCTAAGTCATATTTCTTACTACTCAGCCACTTGAACTTAAAAAAGTGGACAGTAGTTTCGTACATTTGGGATAATTACAATTCAGTAATTTTTCATGCCACAGAAAGAGTTGCTTAGACTGGATGATTATTCTATATAACCCCATAACTCCATGTTCCACTTCTAACATCTCTTATAAAATCTTTTTTTTTTTTTTCTTTTTTTAATGAGATTGCTCTCAACCACCTAGACTGGAAGAAGAGAGGTATGAAAATCCCCAGGCAGTGATGAATCCTGAGTATTTTACAACAGAATGCACTGATTTCCGGTAGTCTAAAGCCTCTCTCTACTCTGAAGGGATGATAATAAAGCATAGATGGAATATTTACAATTTTTAGAATAAACCTACCAGCAGAACAACTGTAACCATTTCTCATTCTACAAAATCTGCTTTTTAATATCACCTTTTTGTAGAATCATATGGCAAAGAACATAAAACTGTCTTTTTTAGTAAACAAAAGAAGGTTTTGATAAAAGCACATAGAAGACAGTTTTATCTGCTGGATGATGAGGTACAGGTACCCGTATACAAACATGTATACTAAATAATAAAAAGAGAAGGTGTATTTGAATGTTACAGGTCTGACGTAAACACAGAAAAAAAATGAGAGTAGTCAAAAGTGCTGATACATTAACTCACTCCATCATGCCTAATTATTGCAGCATATATGATATAAAATAATTAAAATGCAGAAATATCTGCTTGCCTTCAAACCAGGCAGAAGAGATATCTTTGGAAATGTAGTTACATTAAAAAAAGGTCAAGATGTGTGTTACATTTCAGCCTACAGAAGAAATTCACAGATTTTAAAGTCCTGAATATAGAAGTTTATGATGACAACAGAAAATGCATTACAGTGACGTAAACAGAGCCACTGTAGCACATACCACTTTCTTTTTGTACAGGTTTACAGTAGATATTGAAAGACACAGAAAAAGTTCATGTGCAGCTTTTCCACTAAAGGTGTGCAGTTCATCAAACTGATAAATATATTTCCTGAAATAATTTAGAGAATGAGAAAAGACACTTGATCTAAACATGTAGTGTGCACACTAGTTAACCACAAATAAACTTAAGATTCTTAAGTGCACTATGAGCTGCAGACATGAATGGCTTTTAAAAGCTCAGTAAGTTAGCCGAACTCACACTAAAGTGAACATTTAAGAAGTTGTTTCCAGTTTTGTCTGATCATTTCTTCTCGGAAAGAGTCTCACCACCAAGTTCTACCTCTAGTGAGGCCTCTTCAAGAGATAGCTTAACATCAGATGCATTAACAGGAGATCCAGGGGTAGCTGTGCACACAGAGAGGAAAAAAAGCATTAGGTTTTATGTTTAATATTCACGCTAAAAAGCATCAAAAGCAACAAAAATGTGTATTACCTAGCACAGAAACACAAACAAGCTGCACTAGCTAATTAAATCAGAAACCCACATGGAATTTGTTCTCTAAATAGCACAACCAAAAGCAGATAGTATAGCTGGCCAACAGTTCAGACTAAACATACTAATGATTGAATGCATTATTGTGTTATTGGCAGCTTCAGTCAGTACCTGGTTACAGAGCTCTACAGTAAATGTTCAGAAAACATTCTAGAAATTCTGCCATTTAAATAAATAAATTCCTTTGTTTTACTTGGAGATCGCTGGAAATGCTGTCTACTTCAAAACAAAACCCCATGAATTTTCAGCCCATAGAAACTGAAACAATTTAGAGGATAAGGGAAAGTAAGTAATAACAATTTTACTGCTAAAACTATTTGTGCAATGCTATTGAATTCTTGCTGATCCACAAAATGATCCCACTTACACAGACAGGGAATCTTAAGAAATAGCTGCCCTACAAAATCATTCTGGAAAGAATCAAGGTAGTCATTCTGCCTCTGACAGAGGTTACTTACATAAGGTTGGTTTCTCTATTGCTAGCCTTTCAGGCAAAGTTTCAAGTGGAGTTGGTTGAATTTTTGCAGGGGTATATGTATTTAAAGAAATTTTTCTTCCTGAAAGTGGCATCATGTAAGTTGGAGAAGCTGAAATGGTGAGAAAAAAAGAATATACACATCATTTAACAACAAAAATACTCTCATCCAAGCCAAACATCAAAAGCAGCAGCCATAGGACTGTGTATCTGTCCAGAGAAAGACACCACCATCTCACAGCTCAGTTGCCCATTTTTGACTATGGTGTCAAAATTTCACAACATGAAAGACAAATCTAAAAATCTCCCTTTTATTTAAGAAAGCAACACAATGAGTTCATGCTGCTAAGGAAGCTAAGCTGAATTTCAGTAACACTGGCCTTGCCAGAAGATTAGCAAAAGCATTAGTGCTACTTCTCATAGGTTATGAAAATTGCATCTGAGTAGGCATTTAGTCCAAAATGTCTATGAAAAATGCACACAAAACATTTATCTCCAGACAACCTCTAAGTAGTACAAGAAAACAGCTGGAGAGCCAAGAATGTATGGCCTTAATTGTATCAGGTCGAATTTCCAACAACTCCTCTGTAGAAAGGTGACAACCATTTGTTAGGAGTGTGACCAGGGTTTTTTAAAGTATTTTTTCCATCTTGTGTATTCTCAGCTCTGAACAGATTTTGATGACAAACTTCCTCACCAGCATAACAAGGCATTTTGCATAGCTGAGAATTTTCATATACTTCATATACAGTAGCATCAGTTTTCTTAAATTGCTCATCTTCTTTCTCAGATACAGATGGTCTATTCTATCAGTTTAGCTACTGATTAAAACTAAACCACATAAAATAACAGGAAGAAAAAGGAAAAATCCTATAACAGAAAAAAGAAAAGTCCTTACAGGTTTTGTATCAGTACTTGTTTCTGCATATAAGTTTTCTGATCAAAACATGAGTCTTTAGACACTTCCTCAAGAAGAATGATTTTTAATCACCTGACACATTGATTATAAGCATCCTAATATGGAGATGACCTAAATCTGGCCTAACTTAAACCACTTCCAAAGACACAGCAGCAGAATCACAATGGGAAGTCATCTTCCCAGAGATGTGCACATGGATAGAACTTAGTTGTATTTCATTTCAAGCTCATTTAAACTTCAAACATGCAGCACAAACTACCAAAAAGTTCAGTAACTGCAAGGCTCTCTACAAGTGAAACCCCAAGTAATATTAAAAGAAACAGGAAATAACACATTTTTAAGTGTAAATGCAACACTCCTCTGCTGTGGTTACTGCCACTACAACAGCACAGTATAAAGCTGGAAATACTGCATGCTCACTAAAAAGTATGACCTGTGACTCAGCTGACAGTGTGGACTGAACAAAGGAGTCAATGTAATAGTAAGGGAAATAAACCCACTATGATTGCATTAAATCCTTAATTTAATACCCCAACAATGTCTCAACAGAGACGTTACTACAATGAATTATGACAGTATCCATACCCACAAAAGGATACTGCAAAATTTAGAATTATAGTTTATGTACATTTTCATTTTCTTTAAAAGCAGTATCCTTAGTTTAATTGTTAGCTGTAAAACACTGCAAAAATTAGACAGTATTTAAGAATTTAAAATTAACATAAATACAAACTAAAACCAGTACATGTCTCCTGTAGATTTTCCCTTGATGGAGCAGCAACAGAGGCAAGAAATTCATCCACCTGCTTCAGAGACAAGGAATTATGTAGAGTTTCCAAAGGGCAAATAGAAGGCACCATGGAATACAGTTCAAAACCTAAAAGAAAAATAATAAAAAAGAGAGATTTCCAAACATAAGACAGGATTTAAGCTCTTGCATATGCATGTATTAATGCACGATAAAAAGTATTTATTTTACATTAGCACATGCAGATAGGACCCTTGAAATCATGGAAATTAAATATCACAGGAGCTGGAACAAAATGGGCCAGTTTCCAGGGTGCACTAAACTAAAGACACCATGTAACATACCATGGGATACAAATCCCCTGTACACATGAAGTACATGTGTACACACAAACTATTCAAACATTAGAACTGTGCTCTACTCCCAAATTAGTTAATGAAAGATAATTTTCCTTTAAGACAAACTCAGTAGATCACTACAAAAAAAAGTCAGGAAAAGATAGTATTTCTCCTACTCATTCTCATACCTGGCACATGACTAAATAGATAGATAATTCATTCATGCAAGAAAATAGGATATAGCTATTTTGTCAACTGTTAGCAGACAAGAGCTAAAAATGCTACATCTTCCAAGAAAGAAATTTGCAGAATTCACGTTCTATCATCTTCAGTATTCTGTGAAAATAAACTGTTGCCTTTAATATCAAAGGAAAACCACTGTTAGCATTTTTGTACCTTGAGATTACATGTTTTTACCTTCTAAGAGAGAATTACACCTACCTTTATGCATTTAAAAACAGTACTTAGAAGACTAGAAGTTTCATATATTAGAAGAGGTAAGTAAAGCAACCCAAAAATCTAAAAATTTATTGGACTTTGCTTTTCTATGTTAGTATTGATCATACACTAACCATGCATATCCATATTACTAGCAGACTAAAAAGCATTTCAACATCTTGGCTAAAAAAAATTTGCAGTTCTATAAAGTGATGCAAGTTTGATAACTCAATGAACAGCTCTTCATCCAATTGCATTTCAGAAGAGGAAAATATGTCCATTAGTGTTTTCAACATTCAGCTGTAATGCTACAACTTTGCAATTCAATACAGTAAATTTATTTTAAGTAAATGAAAAAGCAATAGTGAATGAAATAATGTTTAGAATTTCAGTTCAAGGCACATTTATTAGAGATAGCATTACGACTGTGAACTGTTCTTTCCCATAAAATAATAAGCAACAATATTCCTGTGATATGCAATGTTCCCCATTCATTCCCCATTAGTGCTTTGCATAGAGAAGTAATTCAACAAGGTTTCAACCCCAAAATGTCTGTATGTATATCTTTATTTTTAGATCCACCTTGGCCAATACTCAAATTTCCGGGACAATTGCTACAAATATACAATCAACTGAAGTGTACTCATGTCAGCTTCATTTAGATTATAAACAAAATGTTGCATTTCATAAAAACTTGGTTTCTGTGTACAAAAGAAGCACCACAATATAATTAATTTCTATTCTCCTACAAAGGCAGTAGCTAAGCTTCAGTGTAAGCACTAAGATGTTTGGCATACATATTAATATCCTAAATGACTATTTGCAAGCATGCAAAGCACAAACCCTTTCGTTGCATTACAGTGAAATGTAAGATTTCTCTCTTTACCTTGACAGAAAAGTCACCATCATTTCCATGAGAATTTATTTTTCTATTTGCAAATAACAAAGTGGGACAATGTCAGGTTAACTTTTTAGTAACTATTATTGTCATAGTGCATGTTACAGAAAACCAGGAAGAAATTTCAAAATACAGTCATGTCCTTAAAAAAAAAAGGGGGGGGGGGAGTTTTTTCTTGTTTCATAAATTTCCCCTCCAGACATTTTTGTTGAGTTTTAACAATTCTGCTGTCAGGTAGTTGTACTGCAGAATGTTGTAGTAGTAACTTTACGTCTAAGGGATATGGTTTAAAAGATACTCTGGAAATCTATCTGCAGTGTTTTATTTGAATATTTTGTGATGAATATTCTAGGATGTTAAGATAAATAAATTTGAAATTTTATGATGAAGAAGCCCGACAGTATCCCTTTAAAAAGGCAATTTCCTGTACATGAACAGCCTTTAACTTTGGCTGTATTAATTCTTAAAGCGTCAAAATGCAAGACAATGAAAGGGTTAACGCAGCATCTCAAAAAGCCACCCTGCTGTTTTAGATTCAAAAACTACAGACACATACCACTGGAGCCTAGAAATTCCACAGAGGAAATGGACCAGCACCTATAGAGGTGTGGGTGTTCTGCAGAGGCCCAGAAAATAAGGTAAAGCACTTTCAGAAGATACTTGTTTCACCATGTTCCTTGAACTAAAGATGGGGGGGTAGTCTGAAATGAGTTAAGAGGGTGTGATAACAACATAAAAATAAGAAAAAAAACCAGAGTGAAAGGGACAAGGAGAATCAAAGTGATAGTCCAGAGGACAGACGAAACAACATCAATATGGACGTATGTTAGTAGAGAACCCTTGGAAACCTCCAATACACTCAGGGTTCAGAGGAGCTCGTACTGCATGCATTAATCTTGTCAAAGATGTGTGGTAAAACTGCTGCATTAAATGAATTTGAACAATCAGTGTGATCAATACAAGCAATTTAGATCCTTTTTTAAAGAATGCAGTCACAAAAAGATAGTGCTAAATGGAATAGAGAGTAATCATATTATTAGACACTGACACTCAAATGCAGTTTCTACTTTCTGAATGTGTATGTTTTGGAAATATTGTTTGGTTTGAGTATAAAGATAAAAAATGGACTCCTAACTTTCCTATTTGAAATAGGACACTAGAATTGGCCTTTTAGATCAAACACAGTCTTAATGCTATTAATTCAGGCTTACTGTATCACTTTCCCTTCAAGACGCACCGCAGTGCAAAAAAGTCACTATGGGTTTGTTTTCTCAGCAAAGCCAAACAAAAACTCAGGTTGGTTTTTTTTTAATTAACTTTGTTTTTAAACAACTATATTTTGAATCTATCATGAAAATACTGATGATTTCCACTGCAATTTCAATATCGTCACCATCAATGTATTCAGCCACCAGTCACGCACTTTTTAAAACTGCAGTTAAGAAATCTGGAAAAGCTACGTTAAGGTCTGGTGGATGCTGAAGACTGAGTCTAGTTTTCATGAACTGGATATATTTGGGGCCTATTTAATCATGTAGAAAAGGCGATGCAAAATATTTTGCTGAGGAAGAGAAAGACATACCTTTGTCCTGTGAGTTAAACCAGACCTTTTTTGCAAACTGAAGACAAGTTAAGTCTCACTCTTGAAGCTCAAGAGGTCAATGCTGCTCAAGAAGTCACAGCTCTCTCGCTGTGATTTTTAGTGCAATATTATAGTAATTTGCACATCTGATGAACAGAGAAGTATGATAAGGTAAAATAAATTTTTGTCCTGTGATAACATAGCAATTTAGCAGGAATGGAACCAAAGCTTCTGCTTTAGTTTTTTTAATTTAGTGTCACTTCAAGAAGATAGTCATAAACTCCAGCTGTCAATTCAGTGATTTATTTTAGAATCAGGAGGCTCAGGGAATCAGGTCAGCAGGAGAAAGACAAAGAAGAAGCAGCAGCTATCAAGAAGTGTAATGTCCAATAAGATCAGATTTCATTCTGTGTTTATCTTGCACCATACAGTCTGATCACACAAGAAGTTGGGGAGAATAATTTATTACAGAGATCATGATTAACAGTAGCACTTTTTTTTCAAGGATTTTTCTAAGAAATGAACTTTGATGTTGTATTTATACTAATGAATGATAAAGAAGGGATTTAGGATATCTAATGATTACAAATATATTTGGAATTGTGCTTGAAGTTAGGAACAACAGACAGTTGGATGATACTGTACACCCCATATTTTAAATAAAAATAAAAGGGATGAAGCAAGGAACCTTTTGTTTTTGTTTTCGTTTTTAAAATAAAAGCAAAACGTACCATTGGTTGGGTGTCGAGCAAATGAGATAGAAAACCTTTTAACAGCAGAACCGCGTGTGGTGTCTGAGAAAGAGAAAAACAGGTACCTGAAATTTGTAACAGCTACCAAAAGAAGGAGATTTTAAAATAGGAAAGGAAGAAGGAAGAAAAAAAGAAAATATGAGAAGGTATTAGAACTGAGTGGCATGCAGAGGGGATCAAGGAAAAGGGCAAAAATCTAAATAGAGGTTAAAAAGAAGAAAATTTGGATTGTTGGTAACTACAAGATGTGTAATGAAGTGTATGAAAACAAGCAGAATGAGCTGGTGATTCTGGCATACAAGGTTATTTGGGTTAGAGTCGAACACTGAGTAGTGAAGTGGGGGGGGAAACAGCGTGAATAGTTTCACCTCAGTTATAAAGGTGTGCTTTGGCATCTTTACATTCGAAATCTAGTGAGAGAGTTTCTTCTCTACCCCAGATTATCCAAAACTGAAAATCTCCTGCTCCTTTGTAATCCAAACCCCACCAAAAAAAAGGTTAGGAATCCTAAAATTTTCACCATCAGTATTTAACTTATTACTTTATAATTTCTTTCATTCCTCACATATGCTCCAAGTAATTTATTTAATTTGAAGATCAATTAGCAATGATAAAAGTCAATGTTTAAAATGGTTACAGAATTTCAAACCAAAAATTTTAGTTTACTTAAAAAATGGACTTGCTGAAATCTCCTGCCACGCCTTACAAGCCTGTGAGCTAGTGTTCAATTCAAGACAAACAAGAATTAACTGCGCTATCAAATTAAAACATAAGCAACCTACAGGCAAATAAAGAAGGAATAGAAACTCACAGAATTAATACTAAGGCAAAATATTCTAGGATTCCACCAAAATCTTTAGAAGTTCAATGTGGCACATGGGTTTGTGCGTGCATGTGCGAGAGTGTGCACATACCATCTATGAAGCCAGAAGAAGTCAGCTTTTTACGATGAGTACGAGCATAATCCTGTAGGTTAGGTGCACTTGAAGAACCCCCGAGCACTGAGGTGCTAAACAGGCCCGCACAGTGAGACCCTGATGGGAGTTAGAGAAAATACATACAACAACCAGGTGTTCGTCCATTCACATTGGGGATGCATGCAGCATGCAAGCACATGGCTCTTACCACACAAAAGGCAGCTTTTGGCAGTGCCTTGGACAGGTTCACAATATGCTTGTAATGTCAGAGTGGGACTTGTAGGTTGAAACTATCATAATTTATTGTGCTTCTACTCATGAGACAGCACCCTCTGCTCTATGTGCAAAGAGAGGATTGGCTTTAACCAAAGTGAGTTCTTGTCCTGTTTTCACTTTTGGTAAAAAAAAGTTACCAGTTAGCATCAATGTAAACATAAAACAAAACAACAAAACAAAATGAAGATGATGATGATGAGGATGATGTGAAAGCTGTGTATTTTAAAACCTGCATTTATGAAACAAATATAAACTGGAAAAATACTGCTCACTGCTTTCATCCAAATCAACCTTTGAGATAATAGGCTGCAATAAAGTACTCACGCATTTCCACAGACTTAATATAGGAATATTTCCCTTCTAACCCAAGAAAATATTAACCAAATTGGAAATAACTCTATTCATATTTCAGCTACTATTACTGACAATGTTACAAACTGAAAATACCTAAAAGTTTAGCTGAACTTCCTTTCCTGAGAAGACTTTTGCACAGCTCCATGCAAGTGACAGTACTTTTATTACAACTCATCAGAATGGGAGTTAAACTAATCATTGAAAGCCACAGACAAAAATATAAAAATAATTTTTGTAATCATCAACCATAAATGAAACTTACATACAACAATGAACAAAATGGAAAAAAATGTTTCAATTTTTTTCCTTTACATTTTACTACTAGTTGAAAGGAGAAGCTGTTTATCACTCAGAGCTTATCTTTTTATTTTTGATGAGTAGCAGCAGATTTTTCTTTTGAAAACCAGCTGTCTATCCAGTGATGCTTCCTTTCATTACTTTTAACAATCCAGTGACGGGAAACATTACTAGCATATGTGACCAATCACAGCCAAAAAAAAATTGGTGCCTGGTCTGTGGCAAAAGCCTTTCACGCCAAATATAATACCTTAATCTACACACAGAAATACATCAATTTCCACAAGCCATATTGTGTCACATAAAAGAAAAGTCATTTAACTTTATCAAGCACATAACAAAAAACAGGACTTCAATAAGCAAGAGCACCTGATGTATGCATTTTACTAAGGGAAAATACAATAGGAAGAAAAGTATCACAGAAAGATTAGACATACAAAAAATAATACAAAAAATACGTATCTTTACAAAGAAAGGAAAAGCTACTTCTAAGTTTATGCATATAGCTTATGCATTTTCTACACTTCATTTTTCCCATGAAAAAACACACAGAAAAAAAAAGCAAGACTGATTTACAGTAGTGCATGATTTCATTTTTTTTGCATATGAGTCATATGTATGCCTGTTTAAAAGAAGCAGCAGAAAAGCACCACTTGAATTAAGGGAATTTGAAACAACTCATTGAATTATAGCATGATTCATTCTAATGCTGAAAAGAAGAAATTAATTTTAGGAGAGGGAATATGTGCAAAACCCCTGGTACTATTAAGAAACTTGAGGTTTTTTCCCCATCCCAGTCCCCTCGTTAAAACACCTTCACTTTCATCAATTACCTGCAGCAGGAAACAAATTTTCAAGAAAAGTGTTTTAACAGTTTCTGGTGCAGGCCATTTCAATCCAAAAGATTCTTGCAAATTCCGAAAACTCCATCAGAAACTACATTATAATGAAAATCTACTTTACATTAAAAATAGTCCTGTGCACCTGTTGTGAGCAGTAAATAATCAGTAGTATGAACAGTCTCGAATACTTTGCTATTTTCAGTTATAATTTATTTAAAAACTTTTCCTGCAGAAAAACTGTCCAGTTCGTAGGCAGACACTCAGCATATGTTACTGATAACAAGTACTATTGGGTCCTGTTAACAAAAAAGCTATTCAAAGAATATACAGCTGTACAGAACAGGCAGATGAAAAGCTGATAACATCAAACAAAATTTCAATTGTAGGCACATACCTAGACCACTCTGCTTTTGTTCCAGAATAGTTCGTGGTGTTCGTAAGTTACTATTGCTTTCTGATAGGACCTGGATGAAAAAACAGAAAAATAAGGGCAAGTAGAACAGCAGCATGAAACATCCATTTAACTTGATACAGCAGCCTGTTTCAGACAGACACGTGTTAATAAGCTGTATGATAAGTGTTAGTAAAAATATGTAAAGGAAACATGAAAGATCATGCAATATCCCCTTCTGAAGGGAGTCCATTTCACATATGAGTTCCTTGCAATGAAGTGGTGCAGAGCAAGCATTCAGAATGAGAAAGGACACAGACCAAGACCAATATGAGAACAAACATTTGAGACATTTTATTTCATTTTACCAAATGCACTCTCCTAAACTGCGCCTGTATTGAAAAAAGGAGGGGAGGGAAGGAAAGACAGACAAGCTATTGAGGACACGATACAATCACTGATCCATGCACGGGTTCAATCAGTGTAATCTTCAGATGCTCACAGCCTTTGCTGATATAAACTTTTCCAATGTAAATAGTTTTAGAATTTTCAATATTAAATTATGAAAATTTTCAGAGAAAAAGGATATGGTTAACAGAACACCATCCATTGTCATACATGTAAACAATATCTTGACATTCTGAACATCTTTATATCTTCACTGGTACTTCCAAGACATTTCGCGTTTCTTTTTTGTCCTGCCTTCCCCTCACCCCCCAGTATAAAGAACAATCTTCAAAATATTGTACAAGTCAATGGATGATGTACTGTTTTGGGAGTTTCAGATACCTCTGGATACAGAAGGCAAGAATTATTAGTGCTAGGAGTTTTTTCCCTGCAATAGTTAATACCAGGCCACTGAAAATATAATATATGCAAAACAAGTTTTGAATAGCAGCATGAAGTACCAAATAAATTATTTTAAATGGTATTGGTTGCAATTATTAATGTTTAATTTTTTTTTCAATTTACCTACCACCAAATTAAGCAATGCTGGTTTTAAAGTCTTAAAGGACAACTAAACCAAAGCAGAAATCTCTTTCATTAGGCAGTTGCACTAAGTCTTTTTGCAATTCCTATAAAGAAACCAAATTTTTATGAAAACATGTAACACATTCAGTGGAAAAACATGCACTTGCTCTTTTTCCCCCAAACATTCTCGGCAAGTAATTTTAAGAAGTGGAAGATTTTGCTTCAAACATAATCCATAACAAGGGATTAGATGTCCTTAAAGACAGTTGTTGCTTGGAATGCATAAAATGTTTAATGAAGTAAAGTTTAAAAACCTGTTGCCATGAGCCAAAAATACTGGATGTGAAAGCCAGTGATTTAGGGGAGACAGGGGAAGAAGTGATTTGTTCCCCTGATCTGCGTCTTCGACGCCCAGTACCCACACCACTGGTGTAATGCAGCCAGGTACCAATACACTCTGGGCTAGACACACTCAGGGGGCTCTCTTCCTGGAAGTGAGAAAGGGGGCAAAAAACAGCAAAGCATGCAAAGTTAGATTCAACAGAGCCAAATGAACAGAAAAGAAAAACCCAATCTGCTTGCACTCTTTTATATACTACTTTTAAAACTATTAAACAGCGAATAGAGAAGAGTAATAATTCAATATTAGGAAGTTAGCAGTTCCACTCTTTTCATCCAGCTATATCTTTTAATATAACACTTCAGTCAAATTTCTGGTATACTAATTATTAGATATGAGAGAAAGGTATTTATTAACAATAATTGATTAATGATTTTAAGAATTTTCCACATGTTGGAAACAGAACATCTATTACCCTTGACATCCTGTTTAATAGTTCTTCCCCTCTTAAGTACATTAAACTTTCCTATTTATTACTTAATAGTTTCCATTTCTAGTCTATAAACTTATCTGAAAGACTCTCATCTTTTAAATTGCCTTTGAGACTTTACAGCTGACTCACTGGTAGTAGCACCAACCTGACTGATAGTAGTTTCCCAAACTTAAAAAAGTCCTGAACTATAGCTGATGCTGGACACCTTATTAAGACTTCAAGGGAGGACAGTGTCAGGCTAAGAGCCCCCCTATACCCTACATCATTTTGTATCATTAGCATTAACATTTTTTGCAATACAGAATTTGCTTTCCAATGTTGATGAACTTTGTGTTCTTGTTTTACTATTAAAACTCTGCTCTTTTTTCTTTTCGTGACTCAGTTACAGTTGCAAATCCTTCTGTAAATATTGCTGACTATAACCCAGATTAAAACTTCCATATAATCTCACACCTGACAGTGTCCTTTCAAATTAACGGACATAGGTGAAGAGAGAATTGCCTTACAGGAGGGAAAAACAGGAAATACGAAAAAGGTCAAGGCAGTTGCAGTTTAAGTTGCAGTGACTTTTTTTTTTTTAAACACTTTGTTTGGTTTAAATATTCCAAATACTGGTTTTGCAGATTTCAGTAGGCCAGATGAAACTTCCAATTTTACTTTTAAGAAAAAATATTTCATAGTGTATGTTTTCTCTAAATTGGTTAATTTCTTCCCGCAAATAAACAAGCACAGAATGCTGAAACACATTTGATCTCAATATATACTATCTGCATAGTCAAAATTTGGCAATTTGTGCTACTGATATCTTGTGAAAGTAACTTCCACATAATTTATGAAAATGGTTAGAAGTTTGAAGTAATAGATATTAAACTGTGCGTATATGAACTCATAACTAGGAGGGGAGTTTGCATGATCATAGTGAAAACAGCTTTTAAAAATCAAAAATATTGATGTTGTGAGCATTTGTTTATGAAAAAACTTGGAAATAGAAAATGTAAGACATTAACATTTATTATGTCTGTTAATTTATGGAAGTCATGTGAAGTTATACAAATATCCTTATAGAAAGGAACCATGCATCTTTTTCTCTCCACACTGCCAATAACCAAGTAACTTGCAAATCTATAATACTTTTACTGCATACAAACAGCCCATTCCCAACACAAACATGAAAGAAAAAGCTTTTGATGTGTCTTCATTTCTGATGGTTTTAAGCAACTGAAAATGAGGCAATAAGAAGCTGTTAGTCTGCTTCTAGCATTAATATCACAAAAGTGCCACTATGCACCATCTGAAGCTCTGCCACTCAACTATCCAACCATCCAAATGGTATCAGTGATACAGCCGTGCATCCCCCCATCTCTGTGACATTAAAGCTATGTCTGTGAAGCACATCTAAATGTCATGGCCTTCAACACAGCAAACTCGACTGCTCAAGATGTTATCTAGCAAATTCATGAAACACAAACCCCAGCTACTTAATAAAAAGCTCCAGGTTTATTTTCTTACCTTCAAAAGCTTGATAAGTGGAGTCACTTTCACCCCATGTGAAAGCAAACACAGCAGAACACATGTCTCTCCTCCTGTACCTCCCCTACCGCCCCCAGTCCCTCTGTTCCCTCTCAGCACAGTTCACCCTGAAAGTCTGCTTAATTCCCAATAGCAGCTTTCTTGTAATGATGAATACGAAAACAATGTCTGTTAGTTTGTAGATGCAGGTTTAGATTGAAAAAGTCTTCATTTTTAAATACTGATGTTTCTAAAGTGGTTTAAAAAAAAAAAAAAAGAAAGTCATCACAGAACAGTGATTTTTTTTTTTTTTTTAATTCCTTCAGACAAATTACTGTCATGGAGGATTTCCCATAGAGCAAGAGTAAATCTTCTGTGAGATGCATCCTACTGGTGCTGTGTAGCCAAAAGCAGAATTACATTTGGTTTTGTTTTGTTAAAAGCAAGTAAAAGTTAATTTCTGTCAAAGACATTATCTGGAACACAAACACTTACTTCAACAGAACCAATCTTCCTGGATCTTGGAAGGGGTGATTTTCTGTGTATATGAATTGGGTCTGATACCATTGGCTTGAACATTACTACTGATCGATCTGTTTCATCTCTTTTAGGAGCGTGTGCCTCCTCATCACTATCATTTCTGTGAGAGGTTTTCTTCGAGCCTTCATTCTACAAACAACACATAATTCATTTTCAATTTGTCTGTGCACCTTGAAACATGTAGACAGAAGTGGCTCTTAAATAAATCCTCTTTGTAAGGATAAAGCAAGCTGATTTTAAACATACAAGATGTAAATCACAGTTAATTGACCAAATTGCTCTAGATTTTAATAATCTACATATGTTTCTTCTTTCTTCTTCTATTAGAAGAATTCCAGCCAGGCTTTGCTTTCAGTCCTTTCTCAAAAAGCATGTGGTAAGTCCACAGATCTGACCATACATCTCTGAAAAAATCAATCCTTCCCCAACAATCTGTATTCATAAGCATGCTGAACTACTTTCTTAAATATTTCTTTCAATTGCCAGAATATCATTCATGTGACAGTGATGTTGATATCACTTTTCTTACAAAGTGTACTTTGTATTTCTAGCAAAAATTCTGGCAAAGCCTTAGACAGTCCGAATTATCTGTGTCCTTTACCTCAATGCCCATTCAAAATGGAAAAGATTGGGACTGCCTATATTTTACTGGACATTTGTCTACCAAAGTAAAAAAATCACACTTTCATTTTTTACCTAAGTATTTTCCAGTGTTTACTTTAGGTGTTTCTCCAGAAAAACTAACTTTTGCTTTAAAGAAAGGCATAATTACTACCTCTCTGGAGGCAGGTCTGTATCCATATCCAGCTGGTAAATTTTTATCTTCCTCACAACCTTTGGCTCCTGGACTAAAGTGCAGCTCTACATGAAAACGTTCCTCGGAAGAAAGTTCCTGAAAGAAAATATTACATAGGTTTATACTGTAATACATAGCTCAGCCCTACTCACTTCTGAAGATACTTATCCATTTTAAATACCTTGTTTGGGTCCTCATAAAGCATGATAACAATCTGTGTCATGTAATTGAGTTCATTGACCACATTTAAATAATCCATAGCTCGTTTCCACTGTTCATCTTTTGATTCCTTATGAAGGGACAAAAACAAAAAATCAACACAAAAACCTAGCTATTGTCTTTAAAAAGACTGATGATTTCACCTTTTCCCCATTTACACAGATTTTAAATTTACAGCAGAAGCACAAAGCTTATCACACCTAAGGAAAATGCAGATACATCCAAAAAAACAAGTGACTTAAAATTACTCATCAAATGAATGAGAAGTGGAAGGGAGAACTTTTCATATTTTATTTCAGTGTGTCTTTCATGTTCTTTTGACAATGATGATATGTCTTGTAGACAGAGGCATTGTTTTAAGATTCTCCCAATGAGAATCACTAATTTAGCAAGAAACTCATTGTAACAAATATATTATGGAAATTGTTTCCAGGTATCGTGCTAACAGTCAAACAGACAAAGTAAATGAAGCATTCTAGTATATAGAGGAAATACAACCATCACATCCTAAACTACTGAAATGAATAGTTACCTTTCTTCATGCCCTAGGAAAGAAACCATTTAGTAATCCACCTTAAAGAAAAATTAAACGTTTAGCAGACTAAAACTTGTATCTGTTGTAGCATTTCACTGAGGTCTAGGATGAAAAATGCTTTTGCCATCAGTGAGTTTAGTCATCCATTACCAGAAGCAAATATGTCAATACAGTGATTTCAAAAGCTAGTATGTTAGTCAAGCTCTATTTTACAAGCAGCTAGCTGGGATTTGTTGTGTTGCATTTATCCTTTCCAAGAACTCAGTTAAGTAATTTCTGAATCTGAAGACTTTGTCTTTTTTAGTTCTTGGTGTCAAAGACAATCAGATGGAGAATAATGCACCCCCTTTGTGGTATTCTACAACAGTATAGAAAAGTAAGACAATTCACTGTACAAGAGAAACTTTGCACTACATGAGCATTCTTTAAGTCAGGTAGGGAGGTCCTGACAATATGTCAATAGTCAAAAATAACAAGCCAGTCCAGAAGTAAATTCAAGAAAACCCTAAATGATAACTGGAAGGAAAAAGAGTTGGAAGAATTACTGGTGACAACATAGGAGAAAAAAAAAGTATCTGTCCTTTCCAAATATATTTGTGACTAACACAACACAGCCAATGCAATTTGAAACATGTCTCTGCATATATAATAAGAAATCAAATATTTGAAAAAATGTGATAAATTTCAAAGTCACTTAAGAAAATTATGCTTTCAGTTGACACAATCATAGCAAGATTGAGTCCTTAAGGTTCCTCTTCAGAGCTTTAACAGAGAAAGTGTTGAACTCACATCACATAAGGCACCATAACGAAGGGTGGATAACAGGGAGTGGACGTGACTCTCGCTGGTAAAATAGAGCCGTGTGCGCACGTGGCGTTCCGGGGACATAACACCCCTGGAGTAACTTAAGAGAAAGAAAAGTGCTATCAGAACATGATGAGATGTGTCCCTATTTTAAAAAAAAGCTGTCGACAAATACATAAATAATAATATCTGATTACTATGAGCTAAAAAGACACTTCAGATATGAAAGCTATGGAATATCTACATCAATTCTTACAGGAATTATTGTAACCATGTAAAAAAGTAACTGGCTTACAGAGGGTGAAGCTTATTTACAGTGTCATCATCTTGAGTTCTCTGAAGGTCAGAACGAATTTTTCTGACTAGAGGAGTGCAGTACCCTTTGGCAATCTCCAGTTTCTCAGCTTTAGAAATACCATATTCCTGTGTAAGAAGAAATTGACTTTTAAAATTCAGTTAAAGATTAAAATGCCTTCTAATTCAAAGCTTCTGTATTAAACCAAATTATTCATCTACTAGTTTGCCCTAGCTGCAAACCATTTTGTTTAACACTTTAATGACATTTGATTACTTATGTACCAAACAAGCAGTTTGCCTTTTCGCTGTTTGATTTGATACAGAGAAATAGTTTTTCATTCATTAGTTAAACTATAAAAGAGGATTCACCTTCTGGTATGATCAAGCTCTTTTTCTTAAGCAAAACATCTAGGTGGTCACTCCTCCTTCCTGCTACCATCTCCATCTGCTATCTTGCCTGAAATTCTGTGGAACTTGGTGTCTACATTCTTATCACAGTGTCAGCATTTTGAAAAAGCAGGAATGTCTTTTTAAATTTACATTGTTTAAAACAGGTTAAATTACACAGATTAGGATTAACAGTCTCATTTGCAAAGAGCCCAAAAATCAAATTGCTATAAGCAGGAAAAATGAAATTAAAAGCAATGTCAGAATACACAGTTGTTCACAAAGGCTGCACTTAAATCTATGAAGCTGATTGAGATGAACCACTTTATTTTAATACACTACTGTAAAGGAAGGAGGCATGTTCACATCTTAAATCGCTAGAAAAATTCACCTCAAACTCATCTTAATGAATTATGAATTGAATTTTTCCTACAAAAACCAATCAGCTTGGTACTGAAAAATAAGAGATAATGTTAGAGGTTTCTATTATTTGAAAATAGAGGAACTTCAATAGAAAAGACAGAGTAGACATTTTCCAAAAATTTGAAAAAGCACTTATTCTACAATTTCTTCTACTTAATAACTAAAAAATGCTTACCTGAGGAATAACAATGTCAGCTAACGCCTTTGAAAGCCTGTATAATTCCATCGTGTTTTCTAATTTTAAGGATCCATTGTGCTGTACGTCATATTTTATACAGTCATAAATATCAGGAATTTTGCTAATATCATATCTTCCATTTTTTGTTTTGAAGTCTTTTTCCAGCTTGGCCCACCTGCGCAGCATCAGCTCTAGAGTTTCACTGTGGTACAGCTGAATATCTGGATAGACACATATCTCTTCTAAGTAATCAAGACCATTCAAGTAACAAAAGGACATTTGAATTACATGGTAGTAACAATGGAATTACAGAGGGATAAAGGGGATTGCATAAGTTAACTTCATTACTTCTAAGAAGAACAAACAGCTGTGCATATGGTTAGTTTTAGTGTGGAAAGCATCACAGCACTACAACAGTACAAAGCAGTGCTGCAGAAATGCATCACTGGCCCTTTAAGCAAAACTACAGCACCAAGAATAAGGTGTCCTACAGCACAGATATATATTAAAAAGGGAAAAAAAGCAACTAAAAAGCTTTAAGAAAATTCTAGGAGGGAGGAAGAGGAGCAATCCAACATGTTTGTTTTAGAAGAGACAACACATTCCGTTTGTCTCTCCTGCACACATCAACAGCAAGAGACAGGTAAAAAGGATGAATTATCCTCACCCTGGGATAGGAGATTACACCAAGTAGACAAAAAACACTGATACTTTGTACAGGTGACACTTGCACTGTTCAGCCTCAGACAGAAGCTGTTTGCACACTCAGCACTGCAGAGAACACTGGCAGCAAGCATTCTAATATTTAGCTAGCAATGAAAAAGCACTGTGGTCACTCCAGCTCACTGGTTGGCCACCACTAATACTGAGTATCATTTTATGCAACACTACAACACATCATACAGCAAGCAACAGATCTTCAGCAAAGATACTTAAATATAAAATGGACCTATATAAACTAGCTTTAGTACCATATGCTTTTCCTGTTATTTTTGCGGAATGGCGAGTTTCAAATAATTAAGACAAGAATTTCTGCAAGCACTGGAGGCCTGAATATCTGACCACCACAGAACCTTCACCTGCAATATGGCCACATGTTCCTCTTGCTTTTTACTTTAAAATTATGCATATGAAATCAGAATGTGAAAATCCCTAACCCACTAGTTGACTGAAGTTCTTCTAAAAGTGAGTTTGATGACAAAAAGTTATATTACAATTATCTCTCATACATTAACAAGAGAAACTAAATACAACTACAGATTTGTTTGAGTACCTGCAGACTTTGGATCTTCCATTCTTTGCCTGATCTGAGATGTCAAGCTCTGGATCAAGTAATAGACCTTGTCACATGTCTTTACAGGATTTTTAATAACCTGCATTGATTTTATCAATGATATGCTTCCAGATGGAGTAAGCTGCAATTTGATATAAACAAAAAATTACCTTAACAGAATATATCTGAAAGACCTCAGATAAGATGGAACATATGAAAGATTCCAAGTACTGGAGAAAAAGCATTCAAGCAGGTTGCTGTTCTCTTTTTAATCATTTCTCAATTACATACTCCCTTTGAGGCATTACAAAAAGAAAATACGTTAAAAGGTAGTAAGATTGACTAGAAATTCAAAGGTGACAGGAAATTCATATGGTAACGAATTCTATACAGTAAATGTGAGCTACTACAGGAATTCATAAACCTGCTTTTTTTGTTCCAAGACAGGAAAATTTTAAAGATGTTTAAAACTTTGTATATACTTAGCAAGCTTCCATAACTCCCTTTCAAGTAACTTCTGTATCCTAAAGCTTACGAAAAAAAGCTGTGAAAAATGTTGTCATTAGGCTACGTGTCTCACAAAATACTTTTTGTTCCATAAAGTACCTTTCTTAGTAAAACTGGGGGAAAGAACCAGATTCGCAATAGCAATCAAACCTAAAAAAAAAAGTTTGTTCCTGTTTTCAGTTTGTGTTTCTATAGGACTGCAGGACACAAACACAAAAAGACACCCTTTAAATGCATATATATCAAGAACATATAAGATGTTCTTTAGAAGTTGTAGAAGTTACAAATTATACCATCCAGCATCACTAAAACAATAGTCAATATCCATGTAAGTGAGCCTTAGCCTCATTTTTTTGGAAAAGTCTGCAGAATCCAAAGTCAGCAATGAGATTAAACAGTAATTTATACACATAACACATATGTATTTGCACTTTCCTTCCTTTCCTAAAATGTGTAGAATAACTTGGATATGGAAAACTTCTGCCCTCTACCTAATAATAAGTAGTTTCTACCTCCGTATCATGTCCAAGTAAATCAAGGAATTGATTTATTTATACATAATAGAGAGAGGGGAAATAACACCCACATATAAATGAACCTCACGAAAGTTATTATTGCTTTATAATCCCAAAGGTTAGTTCCTTCAGTGACTGAAGGACTGCTCTGTTAATTCCAGCCACATTTCAAATCCCATGACATCTATATGGCAAACATCAGTAAATCCTTGACACCTTGTACCCACTCCCTTTTTCCAAGTACTGGTGAATCCACTGCTAGTAGTGGTTTGAATGATACTTTATACATTTAAATGAATCCACAGAGTATACAAGCAGGGTAGTAAAATTGTTCTTCATTAATTTGCTCTCCATATCTTTTCAAAAATAGCAGTTTAAGATTAAACCTCATTTGAGGACTTGTATTTAGCTGTTATATGAGACAGAGTGAAAACAATTGAAAGAGAGTAGTTTCTTCACAATAACAAATATTACTTACACTTAAAACCAGGAACAATTGCAAGTGTTCTGTACTAGGTCAACATAAACTGTATTACTATGCACTAATTTAGCATATTAATAAAGTATTTCCTTTCATTCATTAGAAAGTATTCTACTGGTTTTCAGCATCTTAGTATTCTTAGTTTAAAAAAACCAAACCAAAACAAAAACCTTGTAGCAGATTAAATATTGTAACAACTGCAATAGGCAGGAAAACGTTTTGTAATACCACATACTGTCAAAGTATTACAAAAAATATGAACAATATAACTTAATTTCTTGAATACTTAGAATATTTTTAATGGAACAGTGAAAAATACTTATGAATGAGGTCCCTATCTACTCCTATTTCAAAGTTTGTAGCTATTCTGATTATTCAACTTGCAAGACAAAATACCTACAGCACAATTAGTATGGCTTCCTTTGTAGTTCAAACTATTTGCGAGCACACAAATAATTTTTCAAAATAGATATATAAAATCACTGCTCATTACTTTTACACAGGAATTTTTGTGGCTACTTATTTTATTTCATAGGAAACTAATCATATGCTAACCTTATCATAGTCATCAGCAGTAAATTCTCTGTCTCTCTGGAGAATTTCATGGAGTCTTGCTTTAACACGATGCTGACAGCTGCTTAAAGAATCACTGTCACTGTCCAACAGACCATTCATATTAGCACTTTTTACCATCTGGACAAGAATAGGAGTCAGCTCTCCCTCTAAGGCCAGTAGTCCCTGAAGCAAATAACACAACTATTCAGGCAAAACAGATAAGAATATGAGTATCTTAAAAAACCCAACCAAACCACTAATTTAAATTCGAGATGGTATCACTTGCATACGGGTTGGATAAACAGAGACACAACTGCAGGTATTTGCACAGAAATGACCCCCAAAACACTGCCTCAGTGTGCACGATTGGTACAGATGGTGCAACAGTGATGGTGACATGTCAGAGCATACTCCCCAGCACCAGTTGAAGCAACCCAAATCACTGGGTGCCAACACTGCTCTTGGGAGGTGACAGCTGCTCAGGTCTTTGCAGAGACTCTGCAGAGGCAAAAGTCCTGTGAGTCACAGGACAACCAAAGGCCTTGAAAAAGAGGTGAATGGAGAATTCGAAAATGAAGAAGGCTAAAAACTTTCATGAATTTTCTGGCAACAGAAAGCCTCTGGAATAAGGAAGGAAATAGGGTGGTGTCTCTTCAAGCCTGCTGACCAAGAAAAAAAGCAGGTCAGGTGGTTGAAATATTTCTGTACAAACACATGCAGCATGGAATCAAATAGGAGAAACAGGAAGTCTGAAGACTTGTAGAGCTTAAAGCTAAGTCAGATTACAGAGATGTGGTAGAACAGTTCACATGAATGGTGTTTTGCTATAACTAGGTACAGGGCCTTTTGGAAGGGAGATAGAGTTGGGCTCTTCATCAAGGAGTAGCTTGAACACCAGGTCTTCTGCTTTCAAACTAGTGACAAACAAGTTGAGAACTTATTTGTAAGGATCAGAGGACAAATAAGCATAGGACAACAACAGGGTGGGCCTTTGCTACAGACCATCTGAAATAAAAGGGGAAATGGATAAAGCTTTCTTAACAAAACTGGAGAAAGCCTCCTGATTGCAGGCCCTGTTTTCCATGGGTGCGCTTGGCCCTGAATACCTCATGCATAGGCAATATTGCAGGGGACAAGCAATCCAGATTTCTGGAAAACAACCAGGACAATTCTTTCGACACAGGTTACTGATGAACTATTGAGCAGAGGCATTGCCCTGGAGCTGTTACTCAGAAGTGTCAGGAATGGGAAGGTCAATGGCACCCTTGGTAATTGAAATCTCATGTTATAACAGATCCTTGGACAAGTGAACAAGACAAATACTTGCATTAGAGCTCTGGTCTTCAAATGAGCAGACTTTAGCTTGTTCATGGAATTCTATGGATTTGTTGTGAAGGACACAGATGTCTAGGATATGGCTGTTTAATTAAAACCTGTCTTCATCTGCTCAAGAATTTCAAATGCTTGGCTCATTAACAGAATACTTTTTCACACTGAACTACTCTTTGAAAATACATTTTTCTGATAAACCATAAATCTCTTCCAGCTTTCAAAAGAAAAAACAGGTGTGAGAACATCAGAATTTTAAAACTGAAAATACCATTGCACATTGTACCTTTGCAAAAGCTGCTGCAGTCATCTGAACTCGTCCCTCGTCAGAAGCGTAGATCTTGAGATCATGTCGGTAAGTGCTGTGTAATCTAAGTAAACCACATCCAGGAAATCCAGCATAGTCTCCTACCAAACAAACATTTTGCTCGAACTCTCATTTTCCACTGATTATCTTCCAAAGTTATTTACGACATTCATCACTTTTAAAAAAAATATTACTATAATTTTTTTTACCTTGTCCACCTGGATACATACACCTGAAAGCTCTTCCAAGCTCCTCTGCTTGAACCCTGCCTGCAGGGGTCAATTCTCCTCCCCATTTTAGAACCAGAAGCAGGGATGGCTCATTTCTTCTATTATCTAATTGCACACAAAGAGAGGAGTTTAGCAATGAAGTAAATTGTAAGTTTTTTTTCCAAATGAACAAAAAATATTTGGTCTCTGCAGTAAAGGATCTCTTCAACATTATGAATCTTTAATAGCATTCTAACATTAAGAAAATATTGACCTGGTAAACTAAATGGGCACTTCAAATAATGAAAACTGAAGTAGTTAAACTATGAAGAAAATATAAGTGAAAAATATTTAGCATGCAATCTGAAGCAGAAAGTAAATCAAGACAGAAAAACTAAAACAAATCGGATGCTAAACACGCTTCAGCTTATAAAAGTTTTACAGACAGTAGTAATTGTTGAGTGAGATTTTCTTATCCTAGCTCAAAACACCATCTTAGTGAAATCACTGAAGTTTACTTTCATGCTACTTTTCTATTACAAAAGAATAGTGTAATAAAAATTTACTGAATAGTTTTAGGTATACAATTCAGCATGTTAAGAGACTGTAAATATCTGCCAACATGTCATACCAGTAGTCCATGACTATTAAAATACACATGGTATTAAGTGATTAGGTGCAAAAGTAATGCAATACCTTCCTCTTCACTGGAAGTCTTAGGGCAGCCATGAGGAAGATATGTTAACTGAACTTTGCGATTGATGCCTGAAAAATGCCCATACCTGAAGTGGGGACAAGGAAAAGTGAGAGAGGAAGTGGGAGAGAAACTTTTAAAATATTTTCCCCCAAAACTACTAAGATCTTGTGACAGGATATAATAAATCTATGCTGTTCACTGATTTGTGCATTTGACCACCATTTATTGAAGCAGTGCTTCGAACAAACATTAATTCAACAAGAACAGAATTAACAGAAGTAACAACTGTGCGATAATGAAATATCTTAAAATACGATCTACTACTATTTTTTTACAACTCTTAAAATTGGAAAACAAAATCCTAAAAAACAACAAGCAGCACTGGTAGACTGCACAAGTAATTTATCTATTCAGATGCAAAATTACATTGGATATCAAGAATCTGGTCTGACAGTGTAGATGGCTACTATTTTTTTAGCCCATTAACTTCTCAAAGCAGAACTCAAGATTTCAAACAATCATCATAAATTTCAGTAATAGCTGTCTGCGCCCTGATAATTTTTTAAATTAAAATTATCCACTTCCATTTAGCATTCTAAGATTCCAGATCTTTAACAAATCTTGAAGCCTTATTTTTTTTCTGTTGTTTTCTGTTTGTTTGGTTGGGGTTTTATTTTTTTTAAGTTACTTAAAATTTCAGGCATATTGTACAACGATTTATTTGCAATCCTCCAAGTCTGCTGTAAATAGACAAGTACACATGATGAAAATTCTTACTGGCTCTATCACACTTCTTATGTCACACTGCAAGAAGCAGACCCTTCATTTTAAAAACATGCAAGAACACAAAATTTGATACCCAAGAGAGCAACCTTCTCATGTCAAAAGTATACTGAGACACCAGATACAGCAACAAGTTCAATTAAAAAGACAAGAAGGAAAAAAAAAGAGCAATGGTCTGGTACAAACGTGACATCCTTTCTCTTCATAACCTTTGTGCTTGAATTATTATATCATTACATATTTGATAACATTGCAATCCAGGCAGTAACTGGTAAAACAGGTCAAAACACCAGACAGAACTTCGCTGAGGTCAAAACAGCAGACAGAACTTTGTTGCTATGAAACCTAAAAATTAGACACTTACATTTCTAACACAGTCTTTAGCTGTTCAAGTTTTGCTTTACTTTCTTCAATTTCAGAATCATTGTTCTGCCCAAGTTCTACAAGGAGCTGCCTTGCTATATCAAGCACTTCCTAAAGAACGGAAACATAGGATTTATTTAAATAAATTTCTATTTACAAAATACTACATCAAGAAAATAAAGACCAACTTGCCTGTAATTGTTTTGGTTTTTTCAGTTTTAGTTTTCCAGATTTATATCCATCACATTTTTCAAAGAGATCAAAAAATCTTTAAAAAAAGAAAAGTCATTTAAAATTCAGTTAATAAAATAGTACTTGAACAAGTGCCTCTTAAAGTAGACTAAAATTAGCACCTTTATACTATATGAAAATCACATTAAAACCTGCACTACACAGGTTAAACCAGATTTTATTCAAATCCCACTTCCCCAGAAAGCTGAGAAATAAGAGCACTAAAAATGTTCTTTTACTAACTTGCTAAGTATTTAAAAAAAAAAAGAAGAATATTCTACATATTTTAAGATGCAGCTAATGTGAATTCTTAACCTTCAAGAATGATCCTGAACAGAAGTAGGGACCAAAAAACAGAAAAGGAGCAGGACTACACTTCTTCAGTATGTTTTGAATGCGAGAATCTAGTCACAAAATAATTAATTCTTTTTTACTGAAATTTCAACAAATTCCAGGTCAATTACATAAGTCATTTTATAAATGCTAGCATAAACATGGTATCTGCCAGAAATTCTGAGTCATCATACATTGACAAAACTAAAGAACAAAAAGGTGTTACGGTAAGATGACACCTCACACAAGAATAGTTATGATAAAAAGCGAAACGCAGAAGTCACGGTCTAAAGGAGAACCAGAAATATTCTTTGCTGCATTATTTTGAATAAAGACATTTACAGATATAAACACATTTTCCTTAAGATCAAACAGGACAGTTCACAAGCCACGTGTTGAAGGAAATCTGTACAAGCAATTTGACAGTTCTGTTAGGAAGAGAGGTGCATGCTTTTTAATTAACTACAATATCAGTTAGATAAAAGAAAACAAAGCAAAAAACAATGTGCAATTATGCAATTCCTGCTCAACTCATTGCTTGCACAACCCCAAGAATCCTCTGCTTTAAAACATGGGCAATAATTTTTACCAAGATTTCACTGACCTCTGATGTTTTACCTCCATTTTCATTTTTTGCTTTGGTGTTCGGTCCCCGTGGCGTATTACAGCTATAACACATCTGAGCTCCATCCTGAAATTTCAAGAGAGTCATATTTCACAATTCTGCCTACAAAGGTCTTTTATTTAACATTAAACCAACCACAATCAAGACAACTGACAAAGTTGTAGACATCTGACATAACTACAGAAGTGATGGAAGGATATGTAAGAATATAAGGTTAACCGAAAATGATGTAAAGTGTAAAATATAAATACTGATTTTAACACTGAGGTAACTACAGAGTATCTATTTTAAGTAGTTTTTAAAACAGCAATTTTGAGGATCATTAAATGAGAGAGGATGTTTATTAGAAGCGCATATTAAGTTGGTGCTGGAACAGTGATTAGCAGTGGAAGCTATGCATAAAAGATGCTACACTTGAAAATCTGCTGTTCTATACTCAGCTTGACTAAGGGTGAGAAACTCTGACTGCTGGCATAGCAATTGTAATTCCTTCCTTGTTTTCAGCACACAAAACAAGCATTCATAGGCCAAAGTGGGTATACCTTGTAAAGAGAAAAAAAAATTCACACAAAAGTTACATCGGAAGTTTGCACAATCCAAGTGTAGCAACTGTTTTCTTACATTGTTCCAGAGGTGGTTGGCACAATAGGGATGTCTTCAGCTTCCAAAGGAATTGACCATGGTATCTGAAACTGGGGAGCAAGTTCTCTCATTATGATATTTCTAAAAAAAGGGGTTAAAAAGAAAAAAAAAATCAAGTAAGTTTAAAGCACAGCTTACAAAACACACACGAACTCCAAAACAAACCAGTTATATATATATATATATGCGCATTTTTATTAATGTAGTTTTAGAATACTAGTAGCCATGAGCCTCTAGATGCACATTTTTCTTTTAATTGTATAATAAAAACCTACTTAAACAACAATTTAAAGCTACTACAGCTGCTACATAGATGTTAGACTACTGGCCCTGTATTTGTAATAAACTTCAGCTTTTCAACTCCAGTTCCTAAAGGCGCTGCTTGGGTATGAATCAGTCTTGTTCTCTTAAATATGCAGACAATTAACTCCACTGCCCAGCTAAAAGTCCCTGATAATCATCAAGCCATTCTCAAAGAGTAACTGGTACCTTTTACTGGTAACTTCTCAAAACTCTCTGTGATAAAACTGGAAATATAGGTACAGTCTCTGGTAATAACCACAAAATTACAACACACTCTCCATCTCAAGAAGGTTGGTACATCTTGCTTATGTTCTGTTTCACAAGTGTCTCATAAAAATACACTGAACTTCAGATTAATACCCACATAAGAAGCAGTAACGTGGAAGAAAACAATTGTGCATCCTAAAGTAGAATAAGACAAAGTTTATTGCTAAAAAGTGTGAAAAAACCTGCTGTGGCTTAACACTGTAGTGTATTACCTTAGAGAATAAATTGTGAGGAAAAAACAATGAGGTAACTTTTTTAAAAGAGAATTCAACAGCTACAACAATTTAAATAAAGAGAAATCAAAATGGGTCTGAGAATTGTAACTCTAACTCAAAAAGTGACTTAAAGCAACAGGACTACAGCTGTTATCTAGGATTTCAGCTTAGCTCTTCCTCGATAATAAGATTCCAGAACATTACATGATGCAGAAAGTCATGTTGTACCTCAACAGTGCAATCTTACTGTAAAGGCCAGTTTAACTGGTCAAAATGGTATCAGCCTACTTTGAGGACAGCATTTGCCTTTTAGTATTTATTTACTGACTTATGATTCTCTTTAATAACTGATTTACTTTATTGTTTAATGTAATTACTTATTTTATGTGATATTTAATTTTAAATAATTAATTTAGGAATAAGAAATCTGTAGTATATAAACTGTACAACAGCGTGAAGAAGCAAATCTGAAATAAATCAGTAAACTCTTACCCCAATATCTTAGCACAATCATCATAGTACTTCATGGAGTTTTTCACAAAACTGAAGCCATTCACATCACAGACATAGGACTGTCCATTAGCACGCAGCAAATCAAAGCCACAAACTGTTTGCTGTTTTTAACAATAAGGGTTTAAGTAATTTATCACCTTCTTTATAATTGTTTATTCTAAACAAACTTTATATTTTAACAGGGTATTCATCTGAAAACATGACAAAAATATGACACATTTTATACTTAGTACCCTCTGTCAGTTCCAGGTTAGGTTCACTCATGTCATGCAAACATCTTCCCATTTTTAACTTTGTATCCCCAAATTGATTATACCCTTCCTGCATATCCCTAGCAGTATCAGTGTTGAATGTCAAGTTCACATATGCACAAACTTAACCTTCAAGATTTACAGCATAAGCAATGAGGGGCCTACAAATTCCCCTTTCTAACAGTGTTTTTCCCCTACACATAGTTTATAAGGGTGGCTGGCAAGAAATCACAAAAACATTGGAAAAAAACCCATTTTAATCAAAAATTGACAGAATAGTTTTGACACTGACATACTACTGACATCATTAGTACAGGATACTAAAAGATATTTCAACAGGTTACTCTTAAGACCTCAAAGTCCACTTTGCTGATAGAGATTCAAATCCTACAGGCTCCAGAATGCCATCACAGTTACATACAGGCAAGGAAATAGGCTGAAAGCCTTTTAATGGAACAGATGAAAGGAGGGTAAAAGACCTAAGCTTTGAACAAAGGAATTTTAAAACCATACAAAAAACGGAAACTAATAAACACTTCAAATAAGGACCTAGTCATATCAATACCAAATTAACATTTAATTTGTACCTACTGTAAATACTGGGTAACAAAAGTTACAAAAACTTTACTGAAACTGTGTTTGGAGGTGTGAAAATATTATGCACAGAATAGATACAGCGTGAGCTAGCAAAGCACAACAGCAACATGTGAATTCAGGAAACCAATGCAATATAAACAACTCATCCAGAACTTTTCAGTATATTAAAGGAAGAATTTTTCTAGATTAAAAAGAGATGTTTAACTTTTCACCTTCGTAGGCGTTCTGCAGCCATTACCACTGCTGGCTCTGTGCTCTAAAACCCTACAGAAGTTTCATGTAACAACTAATTAACACTAAATGTTTGATCAGATAGGAAAGTAATCAGCTTACCTTAAAGGCAAGGCATACTTTCCAAGCAATTAACTTCTCTCTTGCATTCAGGATGACTGGATACCTCACTTCTTTTCCTTCACTATCTCGTTCTACCTTGCCATCCAGAGCTGGAGACTTCCGGGCCTCAGCATGAGCATAGTCTGGACCCACTGTATACACCTGAATTGAAAAACAGGAGCTTGTGATTCAGTGTGATTAAATTATGTTACACGTATAAACACATTTTCCTAAATTTATCCCAAATGGGGTAACGACTTCAAAAGATACTAGCTGCTTTCATCATTGAAAAGGTCACACCAAAGTTTCCTCCTCAATGGCATTCTCTGCCTTCAGAGAACATCCATTTGACAGCCTACAATAACACAAGAACAGTCATCATAAAACTTGATGAATAAAAATTAATTTCTCAATTATGGTCGCACAGAGGTAAAGAATAACATTTTCCTCTCAAAAACATCTGCAGAACTTGGAGAACAGGTTAACTTGAGAATTACTTCAATTTACTTATGGAAATCTGGCTGCAGGAATAAGTGATCCTCCTCATTAAAAAAATATTTTTACATTTTAGACAGGACTAAACAAAGAAAAGATCTGCCCATTTTCAGCATGACAAGGTAGGAGCTTGAGAGAACAACTGTATCTCCCCACTGCAGTTCTGATGCTCACTGAAAGGAGTGGGGCATATGCTAGAAGAGACTCATCAGCAGCTGTCAAAAGTGGGCTACAATCTCTTTAATTAAAAACAAAACTCCAAGCACTGATAAAGAAGTATTCAGCTAAACCAGATGATTGCAAATACCAATTTACTGAATTTGGGCAAGAGGGTGAGTTAAGAGAAGCTGCCAAATTGTTAAGAAAATCTATTTTCTTGTTAAGAAAAGTTATTATTTTTTTTTCTGTGTTAAAAGCCCACAGCTGCTGCTTGATGACTACACTACAAGTAGTCAAAGAGATGCCATCCTTTATTTGCATCTCTTCATGTAGCAAGAAATGTTTTGGAAAGTTGGTAAAACTCTTATACTGTAAACTCAAATTAACCTACTGCAAAGTGTTGCACAAAATAAGAATATACATTAGAATATAGTGACTTAAAGATCAGGATTTTTCTGAGAAGATGAAAAGAGCATTCACCAAGCGATACCAAGAAGTTGATTGCAATACATAAAAGGGCTCTTTTGCCTAGGACTGGATTAGACCTCACACTCTCTACACCCACACTTTTTGTCTAAATCTCTTATGCATACTGTAAAGCATTTTTTCACATGTTTT
Organism: Manacus vitellinus; assembly: GCF_001715985.3. NCBI lineage: Eukaryota > Metazoa > Chordata > Aves > Passeriformes > Pipridae > Manacus > Manacus vitellinus. Next base: position 3,390,994 of record NW_021939718.1, on the reverse strand, counting down.
CAGATAGGCTTAAAATAGCCAGAATGAACACAAAGTAATCGTCATACATGGCTGGATTAACACCTACTTTGTTATTGCTCTGTTTTAGCATTATTTTATGATACCTAATCTTTATAATCTGTTAAGAAAAAAATGAACAAAAGAGTGAGAATTATTACAAATAAGGTTAATGAAGGCTATTTTCTTCAACTTAATAAAATTTTAGCAAGTAACCTTTGTTTATTAATTAGCATACTAATATAGTTGGTAAAATCTATTTTAATTACAGATTTCTTTGTAACCTTTACCGTTCAGACGATAAATCTAGGGACCCTCTGTTAGCATGGGAAAGTAGATGCTGCTCTGCAACTAATACAATGCAAAAAAAAAAAAAAAAAAAAAAAGACAGTATGTTGGGTAATAAGCCTCCAGCTAATCTACATTGCAAGTACTATGTTTAGCCAGAACTCAGCTCTGTGTTTAGCTAGAATCAGAATTATGTTCTTTACTAATGGACTCTATTAAAACAATTAAAATTAATCCCTGACAGAAAGATACACTATCATCTTTAAAACTGACAAGATCTTTGATCACTCGATCGTTCTAAATATAAACAAGAACAAGCAGTTTTCATACCTTCACGTCAGTGCCATCTGTAGGCATGAATTCCTCATAAATATAGGAACCTGTTTTTCTCACACTGCTTTCAGGCGAATAAACACTGCTTCTGCTGCCAATCTGAAAGACATATTTTTCCATTAAAAATCTCATGGGCTACTGCTTGAGAAACTTCATAACTCCTTAATATAATGCAATTGTCCTGAGAAAACATCTTCTGCACCAAATGAAACAAGATTTTGATTGCTCTCAAAATTGTTTTTGTAAGATTCTTAAAGTGCATTCACAGTGTATGCTTCTTTTATCTTGAAGAATCTGCAGTGGCTGACAATCTACCGCAAGAAACAAGGGTTTTCATTCAATCTGCATGTTCTCCTGATATTAATTCTCTGATCTGCCAGTATTCCTAAGCAAGCAGGACATGACAGAATTACTCTGCAATCTTGCCAGACATCTACAGCTTTTTGACAGCTTTAGTACCGCACCCTCACCTTTCGAAAGAGTCTCTGGCTTCCACCCCCAGCAGATGTTGGATAATAAATGTAAACATTGTGGTCCTCAGCACTAACTGGCTTTTCTACAAAGGGCTTTTGGAAAATTTCTCCATTCACTTCCACGTGATCTTCTCCTTCAATCAAGTTGCATTCTGAAGAAACAGTGCAAAGAACTGAGATGTAATAGTGTGCTAATGGAATGAAATTTTTAAGAGATCTGAATTAATTTTGCAGGTTGAAATAAAAATATTGTATTACATTTTCATTTCTCTGATTTGTTACTGACTGCACAAAGACCTGATGATCATGTCTGCTGCACCAGGTCTAGATTATGTTATTTTAATACTATGTTCCTGAATCTCTGTTGATTCCTTCAGTGTCAGACAGGAAATAGACTTCTGCAGATGCCTAAGCTTGGATGGGTGGTATATTTTGGAAGTATTCTGGAGAATGGGAAGCACTGTTTGTCTTCTTCTTCAGTGCCTTTTTCTGAACTATCAGGGAGCTAGCAGGTGGACAGTGCACATCCTGTGGTGTCAGATGCCCAGTACCTTCCATAGGCTGAGAACTGTCTCATACTATGTGATTCATGCACCCTGCACAGAAGATTCTCTGGTATCCAGGATCAGCAATCTCTTCAATCCTGGTTAATTGCATGCAGAAGCTTTTTATTTGACTTTAGCAGCACAAAAGTGTCCTATTCTCTGATTACACAGACATTTCAATGTGAAATTCCCTTGTCTTGACCTATCATTGCAATCTCTTACTGTTGATGTAAGTTTTCATTTTAGTAGAAAAAGTTAGTTTGTTTTCAGCTACACAAAAAATTAATTCCAGTTTATACTCAGAGTATATCACCTGCAGATATGTCTGGAATAGATTTCCCTCACATGGCTGCTTATACTTAAGAAGGGAAAGTATTCAATAGCCTGACTTGTTTCTGCCTTCTAAGTAAAAATCACTAATTACTGTGGTAAATGTAACATCATGAATGCTGCTCTCTTTGCTGACATGTTAGAATCTCAGTAAGGAGGCCCTTAATATTCTAGCTGTTCTATGATATCTATAAGATGTAGGATGTCAGAATCATACTTTTCAGATGCAAACCTGTACTCCCTTTGGCTGGCATGGAGTTAATTTTCTTCCCTGAAGCTGATATGATGCTATGTTTTGAACTTGTGACCAAAACAAAAGTCTTGATGTTTTCATTAAGGCTAAACAGCGCCTACACAGCCTCAAACCCCCTCCTTTTTCATTCTGCCCCCCACAATAGTACTTAAAATGCTGGAGGAGAAATTAAACTCTGCATAAATCAATTGTCTAGCCAATGAAATTTAGCTTTCCACTATGTATGTACTGTTCTCCAGTGGAAACAAAAAGATGTTCATAGTTTAGTCATTGTATTTTTTTACCTTGGGGATTGTTTGGATCACGGTTCAGAACTGCATAGCGAGGAAGTAAAATGCCTTCAGCTTTAAGAATACCATAGACTTCTCTTCTAAAGAAAAGAACAAATGTTGCACAGTGAGCCAGCAAATCCTGTTAATATTTGCATTTTACAGTCCACAAGTAAAGGAGGAGAAAAATAAACACAATATTTTTTTAAATCACACAGGGTAAGATAACACATATAATACTCTACTTACTAATATAATGCTTTAAGGTCACCGACACAGCTGTACCTTTGCAGTGATCTCTTCAACATCAATAACAATGCGATTTGCAAAGCCAGTCCTTTCCTCTCCTCTCTGGCAGTGCAACAACAATTTGCATAGAGCAGTTCTCTTGTTAAAGGAGATTGTTAACATGAATGATTGAAAAAATTAATACAGAACAGCAACTGAAGGCATTCAAAACAGCAAGTCTGCTCACTGCTCAGGAGTCTCCAGTGTTTATGTATTCAGCTCGCTATTGTTTTATTAATATTTATTATGCATGACTGCAGCTCCAAAAGAAAATTCACTTTCAGTAACCACAGGATCTCTGAGTACCAACAAGTTCTGTCAAGTATCCTCTTTTCAGAAAAAAATACCATTAGTAAGTCACATGAATTGTACAATTATAGGAGCTTGTACAGCTATGTACATACATAGCTATGCTATATATATTTTCAGAGTTTAAAACTTTTTATTTGTTAAGCTTTAGAAAAATGTATCACCAAATTTCTAACTTGGTAAATCTTCAGATGTATCAATATAAAAGCAGCAAAAAAACCCAACATGTGAAGACACATCCCAAGAAATTATGCACACATTAATGAAGCATAACATTCACTGTAATTTTATTTAGACTACTGTACAATTATAGAATCACAGGTTTGAATTGGAAGGGATGTCAAAAATCTAGTTCCAACCCTTTCTCCATGGGCAGGGAAAATACACTGGAACTGTTGCTATGCAATAACAACAAATCCTTCCAGTCTTTGAGAAAAATAGCTTGCTTTTACAGGTAATCAGTGTTACTTACCTGTCTTGTATGTGATACTGCATATTCAAGTCATTGATTATGAATGGATTCCTGAGTTTTGCATAGGCAACTGCTTTGTCCAGTGGAAATCCTAAAATGTTTATTAAAGCAAATAAATTAAAATCACAAAGCAATACCAGTAAATAGTTTGGAACTTTAGCATTCAAGCTTTAAAATACAACTGGAGACTTAAGTGCAAGGATGCTCCCTCAAGTATAGACAAACACAATATCAGTTTAAGACAATCATGAAACTACTGCCTAATTTCTGTACAGTCTGCCAAAAGTAGTGTTCCTGTCTTCAGTTCCCTCCTCCTCCTCACTCCACATGCCCTCCACTTCCACAAGGCCAGAACTAAGGCTTTGTTTGAAAATATGATTTTTAATTTCAGCCTACCCCTCTCTTTGGTTCATTCCCTGGCCTCACAATAAAACTCAGATACTAGCAGAGATACAGAAATTCAGAGACTCAACACTTCCACTGAGAAAGCAGAATGCCTTCACAATCACTGGACCAAGTGTTAGGTCACCATTTCCACTGGCTCCACAAGTATTTGCCAATGGAACAGCTATTTCAATGCCATGTCAGATAGGACTTTCTCAAGCAATGAAAACAGTATCATTTCAAAAGCTTGTATTTTAAAAGTCAGTTGTATTATAGTAACAAGACAAATTAATCACTTGCTAGGAAAATACAATAAAACTACATGATAAAAAAACATAAAAGCACCCTCAAATAGCTTAAATAGTTTAAATTGTCAAAAGTATTTATGGTATCATTAGAAGATTTACCTTTAGAGTGAAAAGAAATGAGACAGTCACACAAAGGCCAGTTTTCTACTGGCTCGTTCAAGATAACATCCTCTTCAAATATCACCACAGTTATATACTTAAACATGGAGAGGCGCTCAAGAATTTCTTTCATTGGTTTGGACTTTGATTTCTTAGCCATTGAACAAATCCCAACCGCAATTTGTCTTTCTGGTGGCTGAAAAGGAGGCGGGGGGGAAGGTAAAATAATTATGTTTTCTTAGAACACAACAGGGTTTTAGCAGCACAATGCCAGAGTGGATATTTTCCATTAAAATTCACCTAATACTAACCTTTAGTTTAGTACTTAATCAGCTAAATTGCTAGCAGATAACAAAACGCAGCATGACAGCATATCACAATGCATCCTTATGAAAAGTGCCTCAAACAGGAAACTGTTTATTAGCTATATACTACTTTTTGAGTATTATATCAGGAAAAAACAGACACGATCAAAATCTAAGTCAGAAATGTCAAACTGGAACATCATCATACTTACAGATTACTCTAAAATTAACTAGCAGTTAATTTTTTAACTATGTAATTTTTCTATGTCTACTTAATAGTCACAAGGCTTCTCATCACCTAATATTACAAGTCAATTATGAACAGGAAAACTAGTGAACCAGAAAATACTATTCTAGACTTCTGAACTCTTTAGTGTATAAACAGTTTCACCCTTCTTTAGTATTCTCTATATTTACCTTCATGTTAAACCTTCAATAATTTCATTCCCCCAGGGGTATTTCTAAAGGCAACAGCCAAACTACCCCTGTTTAAAGCAAGCAAACAAAAAAACCACAGAACAATCCTTTAATTCAACTTACTGCTTTTTTGAAACACAGCCAACTACCTTCCCTTGCTAAAACAAACTTGCTGAATTGAGCTGTCTGAGCCGCTAATTTTGCACTACTACTTTGCATTTCCCAGAAGAGGTTTAGCAATATTGTCTTGAATTTAAATTTTTCAGGCACATTTACAATCAGTAAAAATTTAATCTGACTAGTCCCTAAAGTGAAATGACTAAAAGAAAAAGTGAAACACAGTTAAAAAAATGCCCTGACAACTCATGCATAATAAAATTAAGTTTGTCTTAAAGAAACCAAAAATTTGTAAGCACAATGCTAAAATGCAATTCAGAACACTCTATGAGTATAATAAACTAAGGTATAGCTTCAGATTAACGTAGCATGCACTTCCTATACACCAAGACAGGGAAGAACGAACTAAAACATGAAAAGTAATTGTGAAGCAGTTGACAACACACAAAACAAAAATTCTCAATAATTTTTTGCTATCAACTATCCAAATAAATAAAATGAAGGCTTATGCAATCAAGTTCGTTCCCAGAATCCAAATTAAGTCTGCAAAGCAGGCACAGCAACCTCAGTTGCCATGAAACTCTGTATTAAAATCAAGCACATGTACTTTAAAGTTCAAAGTATACTTAATTTTCAAGTGAGCTGTACTTCCAAACATTACTGACAGATTATTATCTGAATATGAACAATTTCTGCATTTACACCACTATTTCAGTATTAAACTTATGTGAGCTTTTGCCATTTCAATGAAAAATAATGCTAGAGAACACACAGAACAGTACACAGGTGCCCCTAAAGTACATACAGAGTCATACTCTTCCTCCTCGTCTTCCCCATGGTCATAGAAGTGTTCATAATCTGTCGATCTGGCTGAATCCAATAATCCTTCTCCATCTTCTCCACCTACGAAGAATCTAGGGGGATCATTCTCTGTTGCATTAACTGACATGGTTACAAGATCTACGGAGATCTACATGGAAACTGCAGCCTCTCTGGTAGCCGAGATACTGGGCATGTTTCCCGCTGACCTGGGAACAATAATGTCCCTGCTTCTCGATGCTGCTTGTGCGTTGTGACCACGTTGTCTACCAGGCACTGTTTAACTGGTATCATCTGCTCATTATTGGTTTGAGTTGCTGCTTCCCTGAGATGATACAACTTTTTAACCTACAAGAAACATACAAACAAACAAAAGAAAAGGCACACTTGATAAACAGACATAAAATAAACCCTTCTCATTTAGAAAAAGTGTTTGGACATTTGTATACCTATGAACAAAGCATAAGAAATACAACCGTGCAGACTACACACAGTCTACACTTTTACAGGTGTGTTTAGAGCAGGGGAATAATTTCAAAATTGGTATCAAACTACTGATGCAGAAATTTTAAAAATAGACAATATAACAGAAGTAAAAACTGGCAAATGGATTTTTTTTCTTAAGAAGGGTAAGCTGCAGGGTATATATTTTATGTGAAAAATAAACAAACAAAAATATTTTCCAATATTTGCAATATTTAACTCACTATCCCTGTTTCTGTTTTTTCCACATAAATTTTGTGAACAAATGGCAAACACACAAAAGTGCTAACAAAAACTATAAAGTCAAAATTAGGACTATTCCTAAATAGAAATCTAATCTTTCAAAGCCTGAGTGTATCTTCTCTGTGAAAGCAGAACATATGTGACAGCTTGATGTTTTTTTATTTTCAACAAAGCCCTGTCTTGTTTTCACAGTGAAAAATTAATAATTACAGAGATGTACACTTGCACTGTCTTCTGCCAAAAGTACTTCTAACCACTAAAGTATCAGTGAAGTGGACACATATTGTACCCTTTTAACCCATCATGTGAAAATAAAATATTGGCAAAATAACTTGTATACAAAACCAGAGACCCAGAGCTCAGGCATCTGTTGTTTTAAGTAGGTATCTGTTGCTTTAAGTTGTACATGGCTTTATAACATTAATTAAAATGCATCACTATTACTTGGAGAATTAACAAGCAGTTACTTGTTTAGAAGCTCATCTCATCCAACGGGTTTAGGTTAAGTTGTTTATTAGTCAGATCATTACACAAGTGCCATTCAACAATGATGTCTCAGCAGAACTGAATTTGTCTTTAAATACCAGTCAAAATTACTTCGGCTGTCCTATGAACTAAGTGAAGCAACAGTGAATTCCCAATGGGGATCAACCACTCAGCTTCCTGGGAAAGGGGATGGTAAACAAAGCAAAAATTGCCCAGAAAGAATCTGTCCTAATTCAGAGGTTAAGTGTGGGTCAACAATACAGATGTTCAAGATTCAAAGCTGAAACTGAGGTCTGAACATCACGATCCTGGACTGATGACAGAGCATTAAAAAGATTTATTTCTTAATACTTTTTGCTATGTATCTGCTCTCCTTCAATTCTGCTAACAAAAAATTACTTTCCCTTAGAATGTGAAACTGCAGCTGTTTGCCCTTTGAGCAAAAAGAACAAAATGAAATCTCAAACACCTAAGTCATCTGTCTCCTGTGAGAGTTAGGAATTGGGTGTTAAGGTAAATCAATCCTGTTTATGATAGGGTGACAAAAGTGAGCTTTCCGAATCCTGTTTCTAGCAAGCTTCAGAAAGGCAGAAATTATTGCCAACAGGTACTGGCAACCATAGAATTTTGTAAAGGTATTAAAACCAAAAAGACCCCCCCCTCCAAAAAACTCTGGTAAAGCCTGAAAATTAAGTTTAATAGTTCCTCTTGTATCAGTTTCCTCCCATGACCCAAATTCTGTACACTGGAAACAATTTTCTTAATAGCTTTTTAAAACCTGAAGTTTTGCCATAAAGAAGGAAGAACAATGACCTGATGCTGATAAGCAGGAGGTCTTAAAAACAGCTTTTAAAGCTTTCTTTCCCCTACCTCTTCCTATAGTGCACTTTGTGAGGGCAGTAGAACTTGTGAGGTTTGTGTGCAATTAATAATTAGTTATTTCATGGGGATCTCTGGTACTATCCAAGTCTGTCTGACACAAAAGGATTACTTCTCAAAGCAAGTGGAACCATACAAATAGACTGAAGTTTGGAAAGTGCAATATATTTGTCTAGAAATGACACAAAGCTATAACTTGACAAGCTTAATTCCTTAACAAACCTGTCTGAAACTCAGTGTCCTGCTACCTTCCTCATTCATCAGTCTGGAGACTGTTGGTGTTACTGGTGTCAAGTGCACTTGTGTCAAGAGAAGCTTCACTTTGTGGAAAAGAGACTTTGAACAGCCACCTAATGTGTCCATTCCAAGCAAACTATTTTCCTCAAGATTAGCATTGTTCACTTGTCTGAAGGCGGATGAATAACTAGATTGCCACTCCATGCTACTGTCACTAGGCCCCCAGGTATTCATACAGTTTATGAAAATAACAACAAAGACAAAGGATCCAGAAAAGATACTGACAATTTGCTTGTAAGCTACTACCTGAATTCACTGAATTGTGTATAAACTGGTATTCTGACTGCTGATGGTGACCAGCTTATCTGCCCAACAGCAGAAGCTGTAAACTACTGTCATTAGCATAAATTTGTGTCAGGATATATTTAAGAAATTAGCTATTTTTTAGAATTAATGCTTTCAGAGATAGGAATTAAAATTCTCTGCAAATGCTACAGTAAAAACGAGATATCCCCTTCTTTCTTGTGGTTTGTGAAATACAAAGAAACCAAGAAAAGAGACAAGAGAAATACTAGAGCAAGAAAGTGACTGCAACTACAATGAACAACTTTCACAAGTCTTCTAAAAAACATCTACAGTTATCTGACATAAAAAGTGCAGTAAGACTGCACTTGAATAAACACATGGGCTTCAACTTGTACACCAAGGAGAAATAATAAATGGCAGAGCATGAAGATGGAGCTGCTTCCTGCTTCAAAGGTATTGCCAGTGCTGATAGGGGAAGCTTCTAGTACATGATGTCCTATGCAGAATTTCATCTTCCTGCCCCTGGAGCAGGGAAGAGTCTTCCCAGCACCATTTTTCTATTTTAAGAAGTGAGCAGCAGTGCAATACAGGGGCAGAGACACTTTGCATTAGATCTTCTCATACCTGGTGCATGAGCACAAGCCTCAGACAGTCAAGGTCAGAAGATAACCTGTTTGTCTCAACCATGAAAGACTGCAATGTAAGCAAGATAAAACCCACTTTGTGATGGAATTTACATTGACCCACTTCCAAAGAGATAGCAGCAAGAACATCCAGGCAGCAATCTCCTACCGTGCAATGACCTCTCCAGGTAAAATTAACTAGACTATGTTCTCTTCAAACTTTACATGGGGCTTCTGTTTTACAGCTCACAGATTTAAAAGTCTTCAATGATTTTGAGAAATGCAGTGTTGCACCTTAAAAGGATTTTCAATGAAATGCATGGCGTGTCCACATGATACGTCTTATAAGAACTCCAGTGTTCACTTCAGTGCTGCACTACAGACTTTACTTCTAACAGAACATTTCTCCATTTCCACAAGAATATTCTAAACGAATTCTACAGGTATATTCTGAGAGAATAAGCCAAAACATAGACCTTGGTAAGTGTTAACAGATATACACACAGTTTTTCTGTCCCCATTCCACATCTTTCAGCAGCTCAGGAATCCAGCCCTTGTGTTTCCCATGCTTACTTAGACCATAAAGATTAGCATTCCAGTAACTGTCAGCAACAAATCAGCTCAACACAGCAGCAATGGTCTGAACAGTCATGAAAAAGGGGCTCAAAGTTTTAACAGCCACGTTTTGAATACTAATAAAAATACACACAACTCTGTACAAACAGAAGCATTTCACCAGATTTTCTTCTGTGTCTTTACAGCTATCAGAAGAACAAACATACATTGCCCCTACTGCACACTAATGGAAACGAAAGGGAACAAAACTGGAGTAAAAATGCTTCTCATCTGCTATTGCAAGAAAAAAAAAATCCAGCACATCATGCATTAAATAGCTATAAAACACAGCCAACCATTCAGGAAAACAACTTTTCAAAATGCCATTATATCATAACAACTACAAAACACTTAGCGAGATTTACACTGTGGAATTTAACAAACAGGTAACGGTACAGGAATCATAAGCGTTGCTCATCTGTTACCTGATTCTTCACATATATATACATAACAGTAACAAAACAGACCACTCCCCTGCACTCTACCCCTATATTGCTCCTTTTAAAGTTCCAATTTTTACCTCTGTAGGCACATTTCAACTGCATCCCTTACCAGCTTCCTCCAATTTAAATTAGGAAGTTAAACCCCAAATAATGTTAATAGCAATTTTTCAGGTAGTCTCAAGTGAGTTGAAAAAAAGTTTTCAACATTTTCCTGCTAGAACCACCATAGCCTAACATCTTCATTAACAGTACAGTTAACAGCAAAAATGTTTGCCTCACTCCTGTTGAGGTATTTCACCCATTTCGAAATTCTAATTCTGCACCATGATTTATGGTGTAACAAACCACCAAAGACAGTTTGTTGGGTTGCTGGTGAAGCAGAAAGTATGGTGACAGGGCAAGGGGGAAGCAAGGGGAGACAGTGAGAAGAAAGAACCAGTGGAGTCTGAGAGCTGACAGCACCAACTGCAATCCAAAGTGCTCTCCATGGATATGTAACACCTTTCTACAGATGATTCAAGGAAACTTGATAATACTTCAAACTTAAACGTGAGATTTTAGAACCAGTAACAAGAGCCCACACTCAAGAATAGCATTTCTTCAGGTCTGACAGATGACCAAGAAGAGACAGGAGCGCAAAAAGGCAGAAAAAGAGGGAAAGAATGCTAAAACACAGAAGCTGCTGAAGACAGCGCTGTGAGAAAACCATACTTGACCTGTTTATTGCTGTACCTTACACTGCAAAAGATACATATTCTCTCAAATTTAAAATGTCTGCTGTGTCATACAGTCAATTATAAAAAAATTAACATTTACACATGGATGATGTTCTGTTCTACCACACATCCTGTGAGATGCTGAGTGGCAGCTGTCAGCCCCTTACTTAGACAGACTAAATTTAAACAAATTTGTTGAGCAGCTCTATCCCAAAGAATGTTACAGTTACAGCCTGATAATACTTTTGCACAATAACAAAAAAACCCCAAAACAACCCAAACCTCAACAAAAAACCCACAAACAAGCAAATCAAACAGTAATCACAGAAGACACAAAGGGATATAAAGGTTTCCAATAATTACTGGAATTTATAAGGTCCAGCTATGCAACAACAAACTGAGAAAAGTCTTCTGCTCTCATCACTAAATACAAACTTCAACAGCCTTATGAAGTTTATCACCACATTCTGTAACTCGGCTCTGCTCAATAAAATCAAACAAGTAACTGCGCTGATGTACAACAGAAGTGGCAAGAAACAGGTTAAAAACAATTAACAAAGGAAAAAGATACATTACAAAGACCAGATCATACAGCATTACAAATAATGCTACAATCCCGCATCAAACAAACATCAAGCTCTAGATTTCACAATACACTAACATCATGAAGAACCTTCCAGAAGAGAAGATTTATTGCTTTCAGCCAGGCACTGGTTTTTCCCTACAAGCCAAGCACAGCCCTCAGACTGAGTGATGAAGAGCCATAATCTATGCAAATAACAACTGTGAACATATCAAGTTCCTTCTGTCTTCAGGAACACTGCAAATATTTTTTATAATGCATTACTATATAGTAGTTTATGTACTCCACCAAAAAAATTATAGCAATTTCCATTCTAAAAGAGACTACCCATCTTTCCATTTCAGTTTACTGAGACCTGAAGAAACATTCCTAGGAATGAAGAAGAAGCCACGAGCCTTCCTTGCCAGGTAAGTGCCTGCACGGAGTTAACTAGCAGAATTTTGGTAGTGGGTGAGCTGCAGGGGCCGGCTTCTGTGAGAAGACATGAGAAGCTGACCCTATGTTGGATAGAGCCAGTTCCACCCAGCCCCAAGATGGATCTGCTGCTGCCCAAAACCGAGCCCATCAGCCACCACTGGTGGTGCCTCTGCTATAACATATTTAAGAAAGGGTAAAAAACACTGCACAGCAGCTGAGAGGGGTGAGAACAACTGAGAGAAACAACTCTGCAGACGTCAAAGTCCTTAAGGAAGGAGGGGGAGGAGATGCACTAGGCATACAGATTCTCCTGCAGCCCATGGAGAAGAATCACTGGAAAGCAGGTGGTGCCACTGCAGCCCATAGAGGTCCACAGTGGAGCAGATATCCACCTGCAGCCCACAGGGAACCCCATGCTGGAGCAGTGGGATGTGCCCTAAAGGAAGATGTAGCCCACAGAGAGCCTATGCTGGAGGTCGTAGCAGCCCATAGCCAGAACACATGGACAAGTACGCTGTTCCAAGCTGGAGCCCTGTTTTATACAGATCATATTCAGTGTTCAAGTGGTGCTTTATGAACAAATAAATTCGTATATCAGAAAAGTTATGTAAAAAATGTGTCACTGTATAGTTAAGAATCATAGCATGGTTTGGGTTGGAGGGCACCTTAAAGACCATCTAATTCTAACCTCTGTGCTGCAGGCAGGGAACCTTCCACTAGACCAGGCTGCTCAGGGGTCCCATCCAGCCTGCCCTTGAACACTTCCAGGGATGGGTCATTCACAGCTTCTCTGGGCAACCTGTGCCAGTGCCTCACCATTCTCTCAGTAAAGAACTTCTTCCTAATATCTAATCCAAATCTTTCCTCCTTCAGCTTAAAGTCACGCCCTCCTCCTTGTCCTATCACTACAGGCCTTTGTAAAAAGTCCCTCTCCAGCCTTCTCCAGTACCTTTAGGTACTGGAAGGTATCCCAAGCTCTTCCCAAAGCCTTCTCTTCTCTGGGCTCAAAAGCCCCACTCCCACAGCCTGTCTTCACAGCAGAGGTGTTCCAGCCTCTGACCATCTTCATAGCCTCTGTACCTGCTCCAACAGATCCAAGTACTTCTTATGTTGGGGACCCCAGGGCTGGATGCAGCACTGCAGGTGAGGTCTCACTAGAGCAGAGTAGAGGGCAAGAATCCCCTCTCTTTTCCTGCTGCCCACACTGCTTTGGGTGCAGCCCAGGACACAGCTGCCTTTCTGGACTGCCCGTGCATGTTCCTGGGTCACGCTGAGCTTCTTGTAAACCAACACTCCCAAATCCTTCTCTTCAGGGCTTCTCTCAATGTATTCTCTGCCCAGCCTGTATTTGTGCTTGGGATTGCCCCAACTCAGGTGTAGGACCTTGCCCCTGTTGAACTTCATGAAATTCACACAGGCCCACTTCTCAAGCCTGTCCAGATCCTTCTGGATGACATCCCTTCCCTCCATCCTGTCAAATGCACCGCACAGCTCCGAGTCATTAGGAAACCTGCTGAGGGTGCCCTCGGCCCCACTGTCCATGTCACCAACATAGATGTTAAACAGTGACAGTCCCAGTAGCAACCCCTGAGGAATGCTGCTCTTCCTGGTCTCCACTTGGTCAAGCTGTTGACTCAATACTTGGAGTGCGACCATCCAGCCAAAACTGGCTGGCTATCAAATTCACACCTCTCTGGTTTAGAGACAAGGATGTTGCAAGGACAGTATCAGATGCTTTCCACCAGTCCAGGCAAATGATGTCAACCCACCAGAGCACTCAAAATGTGTTTTCTGGGCAAAAAAAACCTCCTGCACTGTTCCTCACACTCCATCCTCAGCAGTAACATAAACATGCAGGTGCTTTTACACACAGTTTTTTCAGCTTGGTGGTGAGGACATGCTCCTGATAAACAGAAAACAGGCACTTGAAACCACTGAGACAGGACGGAACAGAAACAGTATTTGTCCTGTTCCAGTCAACTGTTCTAACCATTAGGTTACCAATCCAATTTCATTTTCCCAATGCACCATTTATTGGCATTTCCTACTAGAAACAACTCTGGTCAGTGTTATTTGGAGGTGCACTCAACATTCCTTTAAATTCTATGCAGCTAGGTTAACTGACTAGCTGCAGTTGCCTAAATCTTTCCTGAAGACCTGATTATTTTCCAAGAACTTTGCCACCTAAATGTTTGTGCCTTAAGTAAGACTGCAGTCTGACCCTCCATATTACAGTAGCTCAGGGGACAGAGCTCCTGAGAAGAGTTGTACCTTGCCATGTGATAAAAGCCCGTCTGGTAAATATCACTCTATTACCTACAAGATAGAAAGGCAGTATTTTTACTTTTTTAAACTGGCAAACTACTACCAATTGACATCTGGCACGTGTTACAAGTGTCTCCTGCACAATCAGAGAACAGATAACCTTCACATTCATTAACCTCCAAGTTCCTTTCTAAATCAAACCCTGTCAAACACATCACACAAAGGCATTTATATTTCTGGAAGGTTTGAATGTTTCAGGAAAGGCTGGCTTCCAAGTTTCTACAGATCCCACTCAAAGATGTCAAAACAGCTTCTCCAGATTCGCACAAAGAACTTCAACGCTGTAGAGATGAAAGAGTTTTGGCAAAAAAAGAAATCTATACCACAATTCATTGGGTTCAGCCTCTGGAGCTCTGATCTGTTCTATCCACAGTTGCCAGAAGGAAGAAACTTTCTCCACAGAATGAACCAGACAGACAAGACAAGCCAACCAGTATAAAAATCCATATTTCTCATATACTGAACCGTAAAAAGCATATTATATCACTGTATGCCACAAAAAAAGTTTTACATAGCAAGAAGAGCTTTGTTACTGGTTGAATCAAAACTTGTTTATTGAGACAAAGACGGATTCAATAGAATTTTGACACTGCGGGGGGGGGGCAGTTTGGCGTGTTACTCGAGTAGAAAGATGACGCAGAAGGGAAGCAGAAGGGATGCAGAAGAGGTGGAAACAGAGAAGTTTAAATAGATAAGGGGACACAATGCTTAGAAAGACACAACACAATGCAGAAACACTGTGACAAACGACTGTGAGAGGACATGAGATAGAAATGGTACGGATGAGAAAGGAAACCACTTACTTGCAGTGGTTGTGACACTGATCTCCCCCAGTCTTACTGCCTGAGTGAGGAGAGTCACTAACTAGAGTCAACTATTACAACTGCCAACCCCCCAGCACTAGTAGAGTTCCCAGGTTCAGGAAAAAAAACACCACGGGCACAAAGAGAAACGTTAACACGGGGCCACTCACCCCCTCATTTCTCCCACCTCTGCTTCCAACAGGTTATTTTATAGTTCCAACATGTAATTGATTGTAGTTAAAACATGTAATCGATTCTCAGCTTTGGGGCTAACCCTGCTTTTTCCGTTTTTTCTTTTATTACAGACAACAATCTCACTTGCCCCCAGCTAATTCTACACTGAATTCATCATCAGTTTTGGGACGTTAACAGCGTGCCCCAAAAGCAGCGATCCGAAAGATGCTCCACTACCACTCCCTGTTCCCGTTTCGGCCGCACTACCTTTCACCCCGTGCCCGCCTGCACCAAAAGGCTTAACCCGACATTCCGTGCGCTGCAAACACGGACGCCCGGCGTGGAAACCCTCTCCGAGAGACAAAGCGCTGCACGGAGCGCCCAGGGCCGTGCCCTCCGCATCCCTCGGAGCAGCTCCCAGAATTCCCAAGGGACACAGACTTGCCCCTGCGCTCGGGACCGGGCCCCCCGTACTCTCGCCC
>NW_021939718.1:3228018-3374536 GCF_001715985.3 Manacus vitellinus | reverse complement strand
TTCCGCACGACGCCTGCCGCCACCGCGGGCGGCGAAGCGCTGGTTTCGAGTTCCTACCCGCTGGGTCTCTCAGAAGACGGCCCCAGCTCTCTGTTGAGCTCCCGCAGGCCAGGGAGGGATGTAGGGGAATGTGCCTGTCTGATTTACAGGTTTTTGGAAGGCTGTGTTCCTGAAGCTCTGTGCTAAAGGGAGCCCGCAAGAGAGCTGGAGAGGGACTTTTTACAAGGGCGTGTAGTGACAGGACAAGGGGGAACGGCTTCAACCTGGAAGAGAGAAAGTTTAGATCGGATATATGGAGATATTCCTGACTGCGAGGGTGATGAGGCACTAGAACAGGTTCCCTGAAGAAACTGTGGATGCCCCATCCCTGAAAGTGTTTTAATGCCAAGTTGGATGGGACTTTTAGCAACCTCGTCTAGTGAAAAATGTCCCTGCCCATGTGAGAGGGTTGGAACTGATGATCTTTGAGGTCCCTTCCAACCCAAACCATTCTATGATTCAGGGTTCACTGGGGAATTCCCATTTCTGATAGGAATTGCAGACAGAGGTAGGGGAATTAGTTGGAAGCTGGTCTAAAACAATAGTTTTGCAGGGACAAACTATTTTGCAGGATTGTGATTGTGCGTAGGAGAAAATGGGCATTAAAGGGTAAAATAGCCAAGTGTTAGCAGGTACGATTGTTTTAGCCACGACACTAGAGCAAAAAGAGCTCTGATTATATGGAAGTTTCATTCTCTTGCCAAAATGCTTCCCTTGACTGAAAGGCAGTGAATTCTTTTCCAGCTTCAAAGGTACTAAAAATTGATTGCTCTTCTTATGTCTTTGATTTTTAGACTACCAGATACAATATGAGTTTTGATAGCCATACCATATGAATTATCTGAATAAACAACAAAACTAGGAGGTTTTATAACTTGTTATTGTCAGGGCTGGTTTGTTTATTTGTTTGTTTTTAAGAGTGGTTTAAACCAAGTAAATTAGGTATTGTGGGAAAAGATTAGTAGGGACACAAGAAAATAAATATCCAGGAAGGAAGCTCATATAATATTGTCCTCTTAGGCAGCAATCCAGCAGACTGTTGAAGCACTTAAGAGTTTGCTGGATCAGGATCCTACTAAATTAAAGTGTGTGGATGCTACATAGTATATTCTTTCTTCCTCATCTTCCCTAAGCTGTTCCAAACCCTTATAGCAGAAACTGCTGCTGCAGGAGTGAGAATGGGTCTTCTGTTTAGCTGAAGTATCAGCTTAAATGCATCGTGTTGCTGTGCAACTTAATTTTGTTAAGATCATTCATTTTGTACTACATGGAGAATATTCACTGTTTCAGGTATGACTTTCTGAAGCACTGGAAGAATAAAGATTGTTGTGGTAACATCTTTTCCTGCCACATGTGAAAGTCTGTGTCAAGCCAAACCAGCCTATCATCTCTGGTTAAGTCATAGGTCATACCTGGCTAGTTTTGACCTCAGGCTGTGCACAGGTGACTTAAGTGTAGGACTGGCCATTAGGAAAATCCTGAATGAAACTTAAATACTTACCCCTGGCAGCTGGGATATTTTAATTGCCCTTCACCAGTGCTCTTTTGCTGTCAAAAATACCAGTTAAGTGACTTCTAAATATCAGAAACATGAATTTATTTCATGGCAGCCTCACCTTCCTTTCTGCTGTTAGTTAGTCAATTTACCAACCCAGTCCATTGGTTTGGCTTGTGCTATCAGATGTAAATTTACAGGAAGCTGCTGTGTTCTGGCTCCTCTCCTTCCCTGCTCTGAAACACCCTCTTTCCTCACAGGCAGGACTGTGGTGGCAAAAAGTGGATCTGTGCTAGTTATCCCAGGTATGAAAATTTCGCTTTAAGACACTGATGTTGTATGTCAATAGACTTGGCTGGTTTTGAAAGCCAGCTCTGGGTTGTACAAAAATTATTCAGTGGGGCAAAGGTCTTGTCACATTTGGAACGTGAAGTTCCTGGCATGCATTTGCCATTAATAACACAGCAGTGCTTGGCCCAGTTATACATGTAGATTATGTTATTCTGTAAATAACATACAGCATTTTATTTTCTGAGAGGAATGAAGTAAAGCAGGCATAAACACTCTTAATAGCTCTTTGCCCCCTTCCCACCACCTGCATAATGAAGGTAGGTGAGAATCTATAAACTGAAAAACCAGACATCTTGTCTTACACATTTTGCTTTCCAATAGCATTACATGTACATTCCAGAGCGACTGGATACTGTCACTTCCCCACAATTATATGCCAGTTAGCAGGTATGGCAGACAAACTACCTACTCTTCTTAGCAGGTTATGTTGTCACAGTCCAGCCCTGGGACGCTGGCAAGATAAGGAAGAAATTTGCTGTGGAAGTTTAAAGCTGGCTTGCTGCCAAGTCTCCAAAACTTGACAACAGAGCCTGCTTCCCAGAGAGGGGGGAAAAAATCAAACAGCCAAGCTATAACAAAATATATATATTTTACATATAAAACAGGTATATACAGTGAGAATACTATATACCTATAACCCCAGAAACCCCAAATAGCTTCCTAAAAGGGAAGAGGGGAAGGGAGAAGGGAAAAAAAAGAACAAAAAAAGGACGCAAAGGGACAGAAACAAAACAGGTATGCACAATCTAAAAACCTGGTAACCAGCAGACTGAAGAACTGGCTAAATCTCAGCGCTTCCCTTGAGAAAGCAGGACAGTCAGACCTGGCCCAGCACCCTCCCCTCCTGCAGTGGCAGACAACAGCAGTCAATACAGGCCTCAGCTTCAGAAAAGCAATACCACGTAGGGATCTACTGTTCTTGAACCTCGCCGGAAGAGAAGAGCGCGAGGTCTCTCCGGTCGGCTTTATTTATACCTCAGGTTACGTAAAGGAATAGCATGGAATACTTCCTTGGTCACCTCCCTAGTTCCTTCCTGATTACAAGCTGGTCTCCAGGAAGGCATAGGGTGAAAACTATCACATTCGCTTAATGCTGTGGATAAATAGCATTCACTATGACATGGCAGACTCCAAGCCTTATCCTGCTCCTGTAGACATTGATGAGGGTATGATCAAGCTGCTGTCTCATTCACATGTTCATTGCTGCTGGAATAGATTTGGAAAAAAGAAATAAAAAAAAAAAATCACTGAAATCTTTTAGAACCTGCATGAATAATTCTGCCTGTGAATATTTCTGATTTTCATTATTTGCTAATTATTTTGATGATATTCTTGCTAGACCCAAACATTCCCTGTATCAGTGACCCATTTTACTAGTGACATTTTAGCTTATGAATGTGATCAGGTAAGTCAGCCCATGTCAGTTGTTATCTTGCATGCAGAACCTGATTTGGAACTTCAGAATCTCATTGTCAGATGAATTAATGAACAAAATACATTTCTGTCAGTTTCTAGTTAGGAAGTTGGTGTTTTTTTCCTATTTGTCTATGTGGTTTTTTTTCAACTAAGGTGGATTTTTGGACACATCCAGTCTCCAGCACACCTGCATTTGAGGGCTATCCAAACATTGAAGAATGAGAAGAACAGTTTCCTTCTCTCTGGTGCTATTTCCTTCCCCTGTCCAATGAATCTAGTAGAAGTCCCCATTGTGTGGAAATTTTAAAACACAGTTTGGTGAAAACAACTCTGCTTAGAACAAAATTAGTGTTTCGGTCAGTATTTCTTATTGCTTAAGTTGAGAGTATGGGGGTATCAAGGGAAGTGCAGTGAATGGTGTAACATCCTCTTAGAGGCTACAGCCCCAGGATGCCTTTGAACTACAAAGAAATTAGTGAAAACTGAGGATGTGCTCCTCTGACAATAGCTCCGTCTCATAAATCCTGTGCATTTTGTTCAGATTGACAATGGTTCGCAGTGGAAAAAGTGGTGGGCTCCACCTGAAGCAGATTGCATACTACAAGAGAACAGGGGAGTATCATCCCACAACACTGTCAAGTGAAAGAAGTGGAATCAGGAGGGCAGCCAAAAAATTCATTTTTGAAGGTAAAAATATTCTCTCAGATTGCTCTGAAAATAGATATTTAGGTGAAGATATGCTGATATTAGGAAAAAACAAAAGAAGTGGGATCTTGCTCTGCAGAGTTCTGTGATTTTTTTTTTAATATGTTCTCCATAAAACAAACACTCTGCATATCCCTGGTTAGTGTATAACAGGATGTTTGTAAAAATGGAAGTTTGATCTCCTTCATTCCATTCCAAGAGGGATTTATGTATCTATCTGAAAGCCAAACCTTGTTCTACATACTCCAGAAATAGACAGCCATTGCAATCCATTATTCACAGGATTGCAGAAAGGGAAATCCAGATCTGCAGCTGTAGACAAGGAACGTTCCATCCTTTCTGGAGAATGCTGTGTATGGCTGGGCAGAAGTGCAAGGACAACTTTGCCATCAGTCACCTGAGAGCCTCTGTGCCCTTCCCAGCTTTGAGGCCCTGTGAGGAGATATGTGAGCCTCTGTAGTGTGCTGTGTTCTCTCAGTCCCATCAAACCTACCAATTCTGTGTAGAGGGAACGGAGGGGTTAAAGCTGTGACTTACAGTGTCAG
This sequence comes from Manacus vitellinus, assembly GCF_001715985.3. NCBI lineage: Eukaryota > Metazoa > Chordata > Aves > Passeriformes > Pipridae > Manacus > Manacus vitellinus. Next base: position 3,369,985 of record NW_021939718.1, on the reverse strand, counting down.
GTTGCTGGCAGGCACACAACAACTTCTCAAACAGCAAAAACTCAGCACTCCTACCTCCCCTTTCCACCCTTGTGTTTCAGTCAGACTTTCTGTGGGATCACTGTTTGCATTCTGACCTGCCCTTGTAACTCCTCAAGTCCGCATCAATAAACATAGGTGAACTGAAGGCTCTTCGGAGGAAATAATTTAAATATTTGTAAACAAAAAACTACATTTACACTGAAGTGAATTGAAGTTACTGTAGTCAGTTCTGTTCCGAATCATGCTCAGGAGTTTTTTAAACTAAAGAAAAGGACAAAGCACTTGCACATAATTTGCTGGTATTTTTTTTCTTACAGAAAATAAATTGTTCTATGTTGGAAAAGATAGAAAACAAATGCGCCTGGTAATTGTTTCTGATGAAGAGAAGAAAAAGGTGCTCAGGAAATGCCATGAAAATGCTGCTGGCGCTCATCATGGGATATCAAGGACACTGACTTTAGTGGAGTCTAATTACTACTGGACCTCTGTAACAAATGATGTCAAGCAGTGGGTATGGCATAATAGCTACAGGATAATTTTTTATGTAGTCTTTTAGTTACAAATGTTTTGCAGTCCTATGGCTTTGGTACAGCAAGTACCCAGACTGCTTCATGATGAGGAAACATGAGCTCACAATCACACTGCAAATGGTCATCTTGGTGTTTCCTTTTTACCCCATTACTACTGACAACATGGCTTTTACACTTCTCTACCTGGTGGGGAGCCATGATGCCTTTGAAGGCAGATCCAGCCTTGGAGATTGATTTCTCTTGACTTATCTTTGTTAGGATGCAATGTACCATCCCAAGGATATGTGGCCAGAGTAGCTACTGGCAGATAAGAACATGAAAATGGTGTCTCTGCCTTACAATTAGTTGTGTTCACGAAATAGTTAAATCACTGCTAGGGAAAGTTCCTTCTCCTCTACCCAAAAATGCATGGACATGGTCCCTGGTAGAGTTCAGTCCTTCAGGGAACTGTATGTAAATGTCCTTTAAGGCCAAATTACTGTTGCTATGGGTTTGTGACATCACCTGGATACTTTGGGGTCATATGCAACTGTAACATGAACTGAAGTTGAGTCTGTGCCTTCAACTCAGATTGTACAAAGGGCCTCTGTCGTGGAGATAAAGCTGATCCATGTTACGAGGTAAGATTATGTATTGCCAGTGTTTTTCAGCCATAGCATACATAGGTTAACCAAAAGGGACTTCCTTTTAGTCCCAGCTGCTTCATGCTTCCTTTAGCATTTACAGATGGACTTGCAAGAGCACAGTGCTTTCAGGACAGAGGGAATTCCTGCACGTCTTTCTCCTGGCCTTAGCTATTTGGTTTTATTTTGGTTTTATGCTGGGGCTGAAAAATCTGAGAGTAAAAAATTGTAAGAAAGGTGATAAATGAATTTGTTTTGCATTGCCTGGTCTGAGCTAATTTAGAGAGGAATAGTGGAGATCTGATTCTGATGATTGTCTTAAACCTTCACCTTTGGTTTTTATTGGTAACATCTTTCCTGATGTTTTCTCTAGGTGTATGCTTGCCAGCATTGCCAAGTGGCAAAGAACACAACCATCACTGGGCCCAAAACACAACCTTTCAAAACAGAAGACCCATGGACAGCAGTTACTATAGAGCTTATGGGACCTTTTAATGTTACCAACAGAAGTCACAAATACATCATAATTATGACAGATTTATTTACAAGATGGACTGTTATCTTACCACTGCGTGACACTTCAGCAGCTGAAATTGCTAAGGCACTCATAAATGTGTTTTTCTTATATGGCCCACCTCAAAAAATGCCTATTGATGAAGGGAAGGAGCTCGTTTATCAGGTAAATGTTTACGTGGCTGATTAATCTTTTTTTTTCCCAAGAAAAAAAAATTTTCCCCTATATTGGATTTGAATTTTAGCCCATTCCTGAGAAAGGCTCAAGTAGTTTTGTCTTCAATTTAAAAAGTAGAAAAGAAGTTAGCACATGACAAACCAGTTATTTGCAATTGTAACATTATGCAGTATTTCCCAGGGCTTTATTTTTTGGATAAAGCAAAATTATTTCGTGGCAGTCATAGTGAAGGTTTTGTCACTCATTTGAACTGGCATGGGTTTTCACACTCCAGTGTGCTGTATTTCATTCATCCACATTGTCCAGTAAGCAATAGCTAAGGCTATTTTTGACATTGGCCTGTGGTTATTATGAAGAACTTACCATGCTTTGATCCTCTTAGAGATGGTAAGATCATCAGATTGTGATACAGAGGAAATGACAGATTAAGTGGCAGAAGTGTAGTTAGAAACTATGAATTACTGGCTCCTAAGCCATACTTACTCCTTTAGCTCTCACTCACAACCCTGGAGTATTTGGTGCCAATATGTATTATGTATGTAAGACCTTCCTCAGTCACCATCATATCAACAAAAGGGGTGGAAAACAGTTTGTTTACTTGAAATAGGATAAAGGAGAAGGGAAATGTTCACTGATTGTGTCCTTTTTTCTTTTGAAGATAAATGAAGAACTCTTTGCACTATTTGGAATGAAACAAATTGTATTGTCTTATCCTCAGACAGATGATGTAAATGAAAGAATGTCCAAGACAATCAAAGCTTTTCTTAGCAAGTACTGCATTGACTATCCAAATGATTGGGATGAACATTTGTCTGCTATTGCCTATGCTTTCAATTTGACAAATTTGGTATGTGAAGATTCTTCCTCTTTTGACTGAACTCCCCCAAAATGTCTGCAAAGCTGTGTGCTAAATTTGCTTGCTTTTGGTTCCCATTTAAATAGGAGCCAAATCAAAACACCCCGTATTTCCAAATGTTTAAACGTAACCCATATGTTGTTGAGCCAATGAATATATGCGTGGAAGGAGAATACAGTATGTTTGCCAAAATATTTGAAGCAACTAAAAAAGTCAGTCAAGCACTGGAAGAAGAGAAGACCTCAGATTGCCAGGTAAATGTTATCTATTCAAATTTTGCTAGTAAGAAGACTGGAGATAAAAGAGATGGAAAGGCTTGAAGCACAAAGTAGAACTAATCTCTTAAAACAATGTGGGAGTTTGTGTGGTGGTTTTTAATTTGTTTTCCTTCCTCTGTGATGGCTAGATTTCAGTGTAACAAATCTCATATGTATTTGGAAGGAGTAACCTGGCCAATTGTCAAAAATTTACTATTTCTGACTTACAGGAGTAAAACAGTATGTACAGAAGCTGAAAACTGTTGCCTATGGACTGTTGATTTAAGAAGATAAAGTCTATTTCTTCATAACTCTTCAGCCCTACATGATTATGAACTATACACATTGTGCAAGTTTGGAGCTGGCTTCCCGCCAAGTCTCCAAAACTTGACAACAAGGCCTGCTTCCCAGAGAGGGAAGAAAAAAACGAACCACAGGAAAAAAACTGAAAGAAGTTCAAACTAAATGGGATTCTATCAAAAATATATATATTTACAATTATATATATATACAATTTGAATGTATTATCCACAACAGGGAGCTCCCGAGGGGGGAAAAAAGGGAAAAGGGAGGGGGAAACAGGGATAAAAAGAAGCCTAAAAACAAATAACTCTTAAATATACCTGTTAGTAGAGAACTAGTCAATAAATATAAAAACAAATTAAATACTTCCCTGATCGGGACAGCAGAGCTGTGCAAGGCAACAGCCAACTCCCCCACGCCTCCCGGAGAGACCAGAGATAACGGCAGGTCTGAGCAGCAGGCCCTGGCCTATATAAGCAAAGCCCGTCTACAGAGAGACCTGTCCCCTTCAGCCACCGGAAGAGAGAAGAGAACGAGCTCTCTTATCTGCACCTTTTTATATGTTGTGTTATGGAAAGGAATAACATGGAATACTTCCTAAGTCATTACCCTAGTTTCTTCCTGGTTACAAGCTAGTGTCCAGGAAGGCCTAGGGTAAAAACTATCATACACATACAAAACCAATCGATGTTATGTTTATGCACTATTAACCAGTGCTATGAAAATGCATTGTTCCTTTTGGAAAGAAAGGAAATGTAATTCATATGTATCTTCCTGCAGGTGGAGAAAAACACCTCAGATGAACAAAAAGTCAGAAACAAAATCACAGTCAAAAGGAAGACACAACAATTAAATAGCCTGCAACTTAAAGTTGGTCATGAAGTCCTCAGGCAGAGAAAAAACTGGTGGAAGGATGGTCGTTTCCAGTCAGAATGGGTTGGTCCTTGTATTATAGATTATATCACAGATAATGGCTGTGCAATATTAAGAGATGCCACAGGATCCAGGTTAAAAAGACCCATCAAAATGTCTCACCTCAAGCCATACATAAGAGGGTCCGGTGAAAAAGGTGTGTATATATATATATATATGTAATTTCTTTTAATTTATATTTTTATATATGTGAAAAAGATTGAGGTTTTTGTTTAGTTGGGTTTTTTTAACTTCTCTGTTATGTCTTCGTGTTAGATTATGAGGATGAACAAGTATCATTCACTCACTAGTGGGAATTAAATTAACACTATATAATAATGTAATAACTGGTTTTCAGAAGGGAGAACAATGACTGTGAGTGACGTCAAACCTATGCAGAGCATGGAATAGAGCTAATGAATCATGTCTAAAGTCTTTTTTAAAAATAGCTTCTACTAAAGTTGCTTCTAATCTCTGGTCTGGCTCTATTCATCCTGGCTGGCTAAACATGCTAGAAATATAAGCAGGCTGAACTGTGTTCAAGAAGCATTTTCTGACGGTGTTTCTGTTTTGGTGTAGACAGAATTCACATCAGTTTTATTTTTTTGTTGTTGTTCAACCTGACTAATGCAGATGGTAGATGTTTGGACTTTTTTTTTTTTTTCAACATCTGAGTGTCCTCTAAAGGCCTTGAAGTAGAAAGACTACATCAGAGAACTGATTTTTGAATGGTTTGTTTTAAATCATGCTACTGAAGAATTAAATATGTTTCTCTTACCTGAGCAAATAAAATTGTCATGCTCTGCAGTAGGATGGTGTCCTAGTCTGATGAGACTGGAATGTTTGCTAAAGAGGATGAGTTATGAAACAGACCAAACTCCTCTCTCTCAGCAATTGTAAATTCAAAATTAAGGGTCTTTAATCGAGGAAGTGTGGAAAAAAACCCCAGAAGAAATAACAACCCTTTATTAAAAGATACATGTATGTTGGCAACAATAGTAACAAAACACAAAAAAAACCTAGACGGTAGCCCTAGGAAAAGAAAACAAAAAAAAGTCTGAAGTACTTCTCTGTCCCTTAGCGCAGTCCTGATCCTTGCCTGCAGGGGGCGCTGTGGGACCGCTGGAGCTGCAGGGCCTGCAGTACCCGGTCACGGCCGGCAGGGGCGCTGTGGGCTCCGTCAGTCACCCGCGGGAAGAGGGGCCGCAGAGAGCGGTCCCGGACCGCGTGGGGAAACCGAGAAGGAGATGGGGGGTCCTCGCCTCTGTGGGGACAAAAAGGAAGGCAGGCAGCACACTCCCACGGGAACTCACCGCTGTCTCAAGTGGCGAGGACTCACTGCAGTCTCAGGCGGTGGTGTCTCAAAAAACTCCCCCTCCTCTCCCGTGGGCAAGCAGAACTCTCCGATGAGGCACAGCAGCTCCGGGGAGCAGGACAGTCAGGCAGGTCAAAGCCAGCAGGATGAGAAGTCGAGCTGACCAGGATGAACAGCCAAAAGAAAACTAGACCTCCGGTCCCCCTCCCCAAAATGCCTGCCTGCACCCAGGGAGCCAAGAACGCAGTCTGCCCCTCACCCCTCCAAACAGAACCAGCCCCTGCCTCCCTCTGCCTCCCTCTCCCGTCTCTCGAAATGGCCCATTAACCTAGGCAGGCTGCATCCTTTGTAACGCTAATGACCTCGCTTCCCCTGCTCACTCCGTTTTTCCCTTGGAGTGGGGCAGGGGAAGAAAAATCCCCCTGATTTCCTAATCTATAACAGATGGCTAGAAATTCCCAAAGATTTGGGTAACCAACTTCTGCTCTTAGTCTTGGACCTCAGCATGTCCTTTTGCAGTGCTGCCATATTAGTCAAAAAGTGGCAGCTGTTTCTTTTGTGTTCATGCTGTCTTTGAGTCACCACAGGCATTTTGTGGAAAATAAACACCCAGTGTTCAGAAGACTTATGTCACAGATCAAGGTGCTTTTTACATCAGGGTTCTTGAAAAGGAGAATAATTCCTACCCTATCTGCATGTGTGATTAAGTTTTGTTTCTTGAAAATAAATAAACTACATTGAGATGGTAGTATCTTCCATCATATCTTAAAGCTCAGGGATGTACAAAGCTGAAACTAATTCTGGAATCTGATGTAAGAAGCTGATATTTATATCAGTTGTCAGCTGAAGATTTCATAACCAAGATACAAATTTTATGTCACGTCTGCAGGCTGCTACTTTTTCTTGGACGATCACTCTGTGCCTTCCATTTCCTCATAAAATTAATGATGCATGAGGAGATAATCACAGGATAGCAAGCATGCAGATAACGTACAGCTATTACAATAACTTTGGTGAACTCTGTCACTGTATAAAAAGTTAAACATAGTTGTCTTTGTATTATCAGAACCTAATATGTTTACCACTGAATACTGCAGAAGCAGTGTGTAAACAGAGTTTCTTCCCCTTTTTTCCAGGAAGTGACTGTCCTGGTTTTGGCTGGGATAGAGTTTGGTTTCTTTTTATTTCTTCTTTTTTACTTACTTTTTACAGCTTAAAAAAGCCTGTTGTGTTGCATTAAGACTTCCCAGCAAAAGCTTGGAGAAACAACGTTTCTCTGTGTGCATGCACAAAATGAAAGAATCTGCATGTCCATTCATTCAAGGTATTAGTTCAGCAGGTGACTGTGACAGATGTCAACTTAGTCATCGATGTAGCTAAGAAAAGCTCTTTATGTGGAACATTGTAAGCATTTTGTGGACATAACAAGATGCCAAACATTTGGTACTCAATGAAATTAGGAAATTCACATTATCAGTCTGCTGTCACTCAAATGTTCTTGCCCTCTTGTGGGAATTGTTTTGAAAAGAAAGTTAGCACCTTACTAACATGTGAAGTATGACTTGAATGATCTGATCTAATGGCTCCTTTCCTTTTACAGACAACCATTACTTTCTACAAGGTGCAGTAGTTGTTGACCATGACTATATTGGCTTATCTGAAAGATCCAATAATTCAAGCCAACCAGACTCTGTTGCTGATGGGGAAATAAATGCCTACACAAGAGATGTCATGTCTGCTGTACAGATTTCACCTGCAGCCTGCAAAGAACAAGAATCAACAGATGGTAAACTCGAGTCGGAGTTGAGAGAAGATCATCGCGTTGAATCAAACACTGCAAAGCCAGAGCAATGGCCTTCACCTTGTTGGACGCTTCAGACCAAGACAGAGGATACTTAAGCATAGTCTTGTGTCACATATCATTGCCAAAACAGTTTGGATCTACCATAGCAGACTGAAAAAAAAAATAATAGGTCCAAATTACTTAGCTAAATCCACTTTACTACTTTATGAACATGAGAGTTCTGCAGGTACCCACTGGTTAATTTGCATGGGTGTTAAGAAGGAAATTCTTTGTTAGCAAAAACAGGCACACCCTAGTAAAAGCAGGAGTTTTCATCATGTATTTGAATTTCAGATTTTGTTGGTAGAATGGCAGTGTGGCCATGCCTTACTGTTATCCTCTCAGGACAAAATGCCTCATTTCACTGTAATGACCTTTTTTGTTAATCCTTAGATGACTCATTCCTAATGTGCAGCAACACTGTGGGATGAATATAACCTAAACAACTTGGTGTAAATGTTGCCTTTACTGGAGAGAAGCTCATGTCTTCCTTTTCCTGTTACATAACAGTTTTCTGTTCTTTCTGGGAAGCTGCAAACTCTGCCTTTTACAACTTTTAATTTCTAGTCTACCACACAGTTCTAAGATCTCACAAAATAATAAAGCTGTGAAATGAATTACATGTAATGTTCTGTGAATGAAAGAAGGAGGCCTTCATCTGCTCCCCACTTATCAAAACACTGCTAGGGTGAACAATTTTAATATTTCTAGCATGTAAAAAAATCTTAAGAGCATTCAGTATTCCTTTGTGCTTTTTTTCACAAACTTACAGTTTTCCATTACATTTACATGATCACTGAGCTTGTACAGGTTTGGAGATTTCCACTGACAGGTGAAGCACTGGTATTAACCTATTCTCTGATTTCCTTGAGCAAGCTGTTACTGGTCTGGACTTCCTGCTGAGAAGACTTTATTTCAAAGTCAGCTGAACAGGAATTTTTTCATGTGGGAAACTGATAAGTGTCAGTCAGTTCTTTTTACAGAGAACTGACACAAAGACGAAGACAACTAGCAGAAAACTGAATTGAGAAACGCAGCCATTTCTATCCAATACTGTGGAAGATTTGCTTATCTTGCTCTCTGAATGTGTCTGATTTCTGCTGCTGAATGTCGTGTGACTTACAACACAGGTGGAGGAAAGTACTATTTACTATGAGTTTTCCGTTAATCTTTGGTAATAAGAGTGGTCCTCAAGGCTAATTAGGTACCTAACCCCCAAAGAAATTCATGCCTATGGTACAGTATGTCTTTGATATCATGGAATGCAGCTGTGTGAGAAAAGATCTCAGGATCATGACAGGAGTCTTTCTTAAAATTCTAAAGGAAAATAATTAACACTCAAACTATTTTGCATCTTCTGAAAATCCAGTCCTACAGATACAGGTTTTCTCCACTGAGACTGTTTCAGAGGGATGGTTCTGGGAGGCAGTACCCTCTTTCTGAATACATTGTGTGTGTGCACACATGGAATATATATATGTTTATGTAATAGTGCCTGCAAAAATAAATATTAGCATCAGTGATAAAACTGGAGAACAAGGCAGTTGTCTGTAAGATTCCTTCCTGCTTTGTTAGGTGCAAAAAAGAACCAGCCCCTCTTTTTTTTAGTTCAAATGACATGTTCCTTAATTGCACACAGTACAGCAAAGCTGTTTTGAGGGGAAGCTCTTTAGTAAAGCAAGGGTTGTAGTGCTGTTAGAGCTACACTGGAGAGAGAGAAAATGCTGCAGAGAGATGGGAATGGGCAAAACAAAAAACATCATTTCACATACCACGTAATGCGGATCGTTCTGGCTTCCTGGTACTTTTGATCTACTGTGTTAACAAGCAGTAGTGTCTCGTCAGTGCACTGAAATGTGGCCTTCTCTGCATGTGGGAGGCTCATTGAAATAAAATACGGGGGTTTCAAGCTTATTGATATGAAAAACAGTCAACAGAAACTGAAAAAAAGCCCTACCAGGAAATGTGAGACACTGCAAGCAGCACGGTGTTCTTGAGGAAGCTCATGCTCCAGCCACAGTGAAGCGTGTGTTTGTGACCACAGTGAGGTGTGACCTGCCCACTCTTGGTTTGTATTTTAATCAACTTAGATAAATACACAAATGTCCTGTACTCTTTTTTTACTGGCATAGAGATTTCATTTATGATAGGACAATAGCAAAATTTAATAACAGAATTCTTAGAAATTCTGTTGTGCCCCCTTGTGGCAAGTTGATAACAGGCTGGGAACAGAAGGGAGAACAACATGAAAGTAAGTGCAAATTTCCTCATAACTCCCAGCACAGATCTGTGATCATTCATCCTTTGGGTGTGCTAAAAGCACTGATTGCCAGCTCAGAGCTTGATGAAAAACACTATAAAGATATCTGCTAGTGAACAGACTGTACTAACACTCAAGACACTTGTACTGTGGAATGAAGACTTTTTGCCTCTTGTTGGAATACTTCCTGAACTTTTGTCTACCATTTGCCCATTCCGTGTTAAGGTTTCTGCTTTCCAGCTACAGATGTTTTAAAATTTTTTCCATCTCCTCCCTGGAACTGAATGTTCCCTGCAGGAGGGTACCAATGAGTCACAATTTGCTTTTCAGAGCAAGCAGTTACCAAATCTGGAAATACACTTTTGAGAACCAGATAAGTGCCTTTTACTCATTTGCTTTGGTGCCACATCTCTGTCGATGGCTTTCTGCAACAAACATTACTGTAATGACCAAGCATCAGAATTGTTGCACAGTAACCTCCTTGGTGCTTTCAAATGGAATTTTTGGGGACTGCAGCAAAATGGGTACATTCACTTAATTGGCTACCTAAAAACAAAACCCATGAGTTATAGGTTATCTTTAGGTGGTGAACACTCAGCAAGGCATGTGAGCAGTTGCCATTGTCTGTGGGCCTGAGAGTTTGGCTGCTCACCTGTGAATTCAACAGAAGGAAATGCCATCTCAGAAGTCCCCAGGACCAGACACTGCTTTAAATTAGAAGGCTAAAATTTACACAAACAAGATTTATCAATGCCTTCAGGAAATGGGTACTGCACTTTTCTACACATATTAGAAGACCCGATGGCCTGCTGTTTACATCTTGGTAATTAAACTATGTAGAAATTTGGAATGAAAAACAGTATACAAAAAACTTTAATTTGAAGAGGAAGGCACTTCCAGACAGTAACCTAATTTTAAAACATTTGATTCTGGAGCAGTTAATCCTGAGAATGCATTCCCCAGTCAGTTCTTCCCTCTCCTCTTGTCATAGGCTATAAATCCAATGAGGGAATTTTTCCTCCCTCTGCTCCACTGTAAGAAAAACGGAGTTCTAATGGGAAGGGGGAAGGGGGTCAATTAACTTTACAAAAGGTCTGGCCAGCAAAGCCGAATTCCTAACTAATGGCTGGAGGAGGGGGGGGGGGGGGGGGGGGGGGGGGGGTGGAGTTTGGGATTTTTTGGGGTAACTGGCCCAGCTCATGGGGGGAAGAAGTCAGTTTTGCTGGGTTCTCTCTCTGGGATGGGACGGGGTAGCTGTCTTGTCTCCATCCTGGACCTGCTGCGTTTTCATCGAAGAGTTTTTGTGCTCACTGGGAGAGAAAAGGAGGAGCCTTGGGACACCCTCATCTGAGGACAACAGTGAGTTCCACTGGGGATGGACTGTTTTCCTTTCCCCCTTCTCCCATTGGGGAAGGGTCCCCATTCTCTTTTCGGCTCCTCCCACAACCCCAGACCCCCCCCAGACCCCTCCCCTCATGGTGACCGCAGAGCCCGACAGCGCCCCCTGCAGGCCAACACCGAGCACTGCAGGCTCTGCTCCTCCAGTGACCCAACAGCGCCCCCTGCCGGCCGGGACTGGAACCGCGCTAAGGACAGAGAAGTGTTCATTCAGACTTTTTCTTTTGTTTGAAGGGGACTTTTTGGGTACTATTGTCTAGGGTTTTTTTGTGTTCTGTTACTGTTCTTGCCAACATACATATATCTTTTAATAAAGGGCTGTTATTTCTTTTGGTTTTTTCCACACTTTCTCGATTAAAGCCCCTTAATTTTGTATTCACAATTGCTGAGAGAGAGGAGTTTGGTTTGTCTCATAACTCATCCTCTTTAGCAAACATTTCAGTCTCTTCAAACTGAGCCACTTCTCTCAAATTCTACACAGATGAAGGGATCTGCAGCAATCTCAATGCACACCAGAAATAGGGATGCCAATAAAAAACGAATGTAGGAAATACAGCATTCCCACTCTGCCAGGCAATGCTGCCCTGCTACAGATTTCTAGTGCAGTGATTCACAGATCAGTTGGATACAACTTTCCAAAATTGTACATTTTCACGTTCCAGTCGTTACTCACATGGTCCTTTTCTGGGTGCTTGACAAGAATCTCAAAACTTTCATCAGCAGGGCTGGAGCATTCAGAGCTGCAGTTCGTGGCAAGCACCAGTGCCTTGAATATATAAAGTGATACCTAAATAACTGGGTTAAAAGGGAATAAATCAGATTTCACTAATTCACTAGCTGATTGTTTTTGACAATTGATGCCTTTGATCTCTCTATGCCTCATTTCCCCCTTCAGTACAGTGTGAGTAGCACCATCTCACTTTCCAGTCTAGCTGAAAAAAATATTCATTACTTTTCACAAGGCTGGCAGGCATAGTGATGAAAGCCCCAATAAAAAAGTCCTTAATAAAATGAGTTCTATATTTTGTGCAGAATTTCAGTGATATGCAGTAAATAATACATGTGGTTCCCCACCAGACTGATTTTGAATGTCTGCCTAGTCAGAAACATCATCCATCACTCCCACGCATTAAAGACCAAGGAGAAGAGCAGAGCTCGTAGTCACGGTATTATGCTGGCAATCTTAATTTTTTGTTTCAGAGTCTTAAATTCTGTGTGTTCGACTCCACAGGGAGCCATTAGGCATTTATTTTGGAGCATGCAGTGGTGCCCAGGCTTTCTCTGCCTCCCAGCTGGCACGGTCACATGGTGGCAGACTCAGCCTGTCTCCTGCAGGGCTGCACAGGGCTCGGAGGAGCTGCTGCCCCATTGGTTCTTCTGAGGCTTTTCTTTCCCAAACTGTGTTCACAGCAGAATTTTTGCTAATTTTCAAATTGATAATTATGGAAGCATAAATATGTTTCTGAGAGCAAGACGGCCCACAGTTGTGTGAAGGCTGTGTGAGTGACCTCTCATGTGAGTCAGGGTACAAAAGTACTCTGCTTGTGCATCAGGTGGTTTGTACCGCAGCTGCCAACTGTGGCAGACTTTCAGTACAGCTTTACAGCCTCCTAAGAACTGGGCGCTTTGGTTGCTCAGAGCAAGATCTCTCATTCTCTCTGGAAAAAGGCCATGCCTCCAGTTCCTTATGCACAGTGTGTGACCTGAGAGCTGGCTTGAGGAAACGTGGCAGAATTGTGGGATTCAGTTCTTTTCAGTGCAAGAATTTTTCTCTTAAGCAGCAGTCTTAGGATGTGCCATGGCTGAGGGAAGCAGTAACAAACACAGGGAGGAGGGTATCAAAGTATCAAACTGAGGATTAGAGTGGCCAGGGCAGGGTTCTGCCCTTAAAACCTAAATGATAAGTGGCACCAACTCTAGCCTCTTACGGCTGTTGCCTTATCCCCATCCTGCCAAAATTCTTCAGTTCCAAAGAGTAGAAGAATTAGGTTTCTCATATGTGTCAGTTCAAAAAATAAATGTAGCCTGTAATTAATAATAAATTCCCTAGTTTGCTGAACTGTTACCACTGACTTTAAAACAAAACTTGGGCACAGTGCCCTTGAAAAAGATTGCTTGTACATCATCTGTGTATTTTTTAAAAAGTTGTACAATGAAATCAGACAGAGCTTCACTCATAGGATTTTGTGCTTCATATGCAACTAATTAGTAAGAAACACTAGTGGAATGGAGCTAAAGAAAGGAGCAGTTCAGCAAAGTGCCTTCATGACCTGTAGTATTTAGAAAATATACAGCTTCCAAATAGACTGCCGTGCAGCTCTCCCTTGTACCTTTCCAAATATGTGTGTAACAAAGCCAGTTAGATGCACTTTTAGGTTTTCCAGCCACCATGTCCAGAAGTTTGCAGGTTTTGCTTGGATAAGTAGTATCACTGGAGACTTTAAATCCTCTACACTGTCAACTCCCCTCTTTTCTTCCGCCAGTAATGCTTAGCTATACAGATGAATCTTAATTTTTCATCAGTATTAGAGAGGAGTTTAAAGAGCAGTTGCAGAGTAAATTTTACTAACAAATTTTGATAATTTACAACGGAGAAAAATATTTTCACATTTAAGAACTATAAAAAAAGCCTAATATGTTAAGGTAAATCAGGGTGCTAAAATTCTAGGGTTCACTAGCATCTGTTTTACACAGAAAATACAGTGGCCTAATTTCGGCTCTTAATTTTAATGGACTTGAATATTTGGTTCTGGTGGGGTTTTTTTTATTGGTACATTACATGAATCCACACAAACTGTGAGCTACTTCATAACATAATCTTTCAAATTTTAAAGTATGTCCTAATGTGCATTTAAATAACAAAGTTACTTTTGCATTGCTCAGCAGTGATCTGCTTTCCACAACCTGTACTGCTAATACATATGTAGTCTTGCAAATGAGTTCCCACATTGGTGATTATTACCTTGCCATTCAAACACACAAGTCCCTTCTCTGTAGCATAACCCAGCTTAATCCTAATCCTCTGTAGCGTGACAGACATTACTGACCTAAAGGTTCTGAGAAAACATAAATAAATCTAGCTTTGGCAAGCAAGAAGCTGTTGCAATTTACCACATTGATCCATAAATCCTCATTGACTCTACAGTGCACTGCTTGATTAGAAAACTACTTAATCAAGATGTTTCAAAAGGAATCAGTTTACACCTAATGCTACTTGGGGCAAGGACAACTGCTTAATTGGGATCATAATTCCATTTAATTGGGAAACCTTCAGGTGTCTTGGACAGGGGCACTCTGTGCTGGGTTAGGAACTGGCTGATGGCTGGGCCCAGAGAGTGGTGGTGAACGGTGCTGCATCCAGTTGGTGGCCGGTCACTAGTGGTGTCCCCCAGGGATCAGTGTTGGGCTCAGTCCTGTTTAATATCTTTATTGATGATTTAGATGAGGGGATTGAGTCCATCATCAGCGAATTTGCAGATGATACTAAATTGGGGGGGAGTGTCGATCAGCTGGAAGGCAGGAGGGCTCTGCAGAAGGACCTGGATAGGCTGGAGAGTTGGGCTGATTCCAATGGGATGAGGTTCAGCAAGGCCAAGTGCCGGGTCCTGCACTTTGGCCACAACAACCCCATGCAGTGCTACAGGCTGGGGACAGAGTGGCTGGAGAGCAGCCAGGCAGAGAGGGACCTGGGGGTACTGACTGACAGGAAGCTGAACATGAGCCAGAGTGTGCCCAGGTGGCCAAGAAGGCCAAGGGCATCCTGGCCTGGATCAGGAACAGTGTGGCCAGCAGGTCCAGGGAAGTGATTCTTCCCCTGTACTCAGCGCTGGTGAGGCCACACCTGGAGTGCTGTGTCCAGCTCTGGGCCCCTCAGTTCAGGAAGGATATTGAGGTGCTCGAGCAGGTCCAGAGGAGAACAAGGCTGGTGAAGGGACTCGAGCACAAGTCCTATGAGGAGAGGCTGAGGGAGCTGGGGTTGTTCAGCCTGGAGAAGAGGAGGTTCGGGGGAGAACTCATCACTCTCTACAACTCCCTGAAAGGAGGTTGTAGCCAGGTGGGGGTTGGTCTCTTCTCCCAGGTAACCAGCAGTAGGACAAGAGGGCACGGTCTTAAACTGTGCCAGGGGAGGTTTAGGTTGGATATTAGGAAGAAATTTTTTACAGAGAGAGTAATCAGACATTGGAATGGGCTGCCCAGGTGGATTCACCATCCCTGGAGGTTTTTAAGATGAGACTCGATGTGGCACTTAGTGCCATAGTCTAGTAACCACAGCAGTGTTGGATCAAGGGCTGTACTTGATGATCTTGGAGGTCTTTTCCAACCCCGTTGATTCTATGATCCTGTGATTCATGGATGACAACCTGTGCATTACAGTTCAGTGCATCATCCTCATGGCAGTTTGCAGTTGTCCCAGCCCACTCTCCCTTACAGATGGTTCAAAGCAAGGTGCCCAAAATTACCGAACACTGCCTGCCAGTGGATTACAGTGACCTTCCCACTGCTCTACAGGATTTCCCAAATGTCAGACTATTTAAAATAGGGAGATGCTTAACACAGGACAACCACACGGAAAGGTGCTTTAGCTACTTGATCAGCCTAATTTTAATGAAAATATTTAGCTTCTACAGTAGCCAAGATTCCTGCATCTTAAATAGGTTTAAGGAAAGATTAATTGACAGTTCATCGAAGTTACTATCATGTCTTTTAAATCTTAAATGTGCAATTACATGTTGTTCATTAAAAAGCAGTCTTATCTGGGACAACTGCATAAACTGAATTAAACACATGCACTCCAAATCCAGTAATCTGGATGAATAACCAGTGTTCAACATTTAATACGATAAATAATATTAGCACATAGAACTTGCCAGGATGGAGGATGGTTTGCTGGCTTATTAAAACAAAAACAACTATTTAGAAATCTTGTGTCTTCCTTTTTATGTGAATTTCTATTGCAGTATGAGGTCTCTGGTACATTCTTTTCTTAAGATGCAGCTTTAATAAAAGAAAGAACATTCAGTGCCTTCGAGCAGGTTCAGATTTCCTGTCGTTGTACCCCTATGAAATTAGAGCACGTAACTTGAGGTGCTGAAGTTTGATTGCTGCTGAAAAGTAGTTGGTTGCCTGTCAGTGCAGTTATTAAAAATCACAGAATGGTTTGGGTTGGAAGGGACCTTAAAGATCACCTAATCCTGTGCCCCTGACATGGGCAGAGACACCGTCCACTAGACCAGGTTGCTCAGCACCTCACTCAGCCTGGCTTTGAACACTTCCAGGAATGGGGCATCCACAGCTGCTCTGGGCAACCTGTGAGAGTGCCTCACCACCCTCACGGTAAAGAATTTCTCCCTAATGTCCAATTGAGTTTAAAACCACTGCCCCTGTCCTATCATTATAGGTCTTGGTAAAAAGTCTCTGTCTTTCTTATAAGCCCACTTTAAGTACCAAAAGGCCAAAATGAGATCTTTGAGGAACCTTCTCTCCTCCAGACTGAACAACTCCAGCTCTCTCAGCCTGCCTTCACAGGAGAGGCGCTTCAGCCTCTGATCATCTTTTTGGCCTCCTCTGGACTCACTCCAATAGGTCCATATCCTTCATATGTTAGGGACCCCAGAGCTGGATGCAGCAAGTGGATGATCCAAGTGGGATCTCACCAGACCAGAGGGGCAGAATCACCTCCCTTGATCTGCTTCACTTCAGGCATCCCAGGAATACAGTTGACACCAATCTCAGAATTCCAGAGAGCTGAGATTATTACTAACTCTCAGTTAATCCGTTTTAGCTTGTACTTGCAATTAAACTGTGTTTGTCTGTTTCCCTCTCAACAAAGCATTTTTTAAAACTGGAGATACGGATCAAATAATAATACTGTGAAAGCAGAGAACACCCAACATCAGATGGACATAATGTGAACTACCCAAATGTTAGAAAAATACACCCTTACTGATTGCTTTTGAGAAAAGTCTGTGATCTTTTAGAACTGATGCCATATAGACCACCTATTATAGCAGTGCCACCACAGCTTTCTTAATTGCCGTCACTGAACTTTCTGTAAACTAGTGACTTGCCATCTTTGCAGACAGCTTCCCAACTACCTTATCTGTTTTCATTAACATACAAGAAGATCAAGGCCACAGCTAAAAATAACACTGCATTACTTTCAAAAGTTAGAAAGAAACAGACTGTTTTCCTTGCAACATTAGGAAAATAGAAATCAGCAGGAGAGAAAGCAGCTTAAAAGTATGCACTAAATACATTTCACATGAAGCTGAGCCTGTACTCCAGCATTTCAGAAGGCTATCCTGGAGATTTTGCTTGAAAAGAAATCAGCTCGTCAAGGATTTTAAGTTTTTTATTCAAGAAAAAGGAGATTTATAGAATCTTGCTGGGGGAAGAAATCTTATCTTTCGCTACACTATCATTACCTTTATTCCCCCAAAACCACCACCACAAGGAACTTAATGCCTATTTTTCAATCCCAGGACCAGCAATAGCCTATTACAGCACCTGCAATGACGGTGATGAAAACTGTTTTATAAAACCCTGTGGCAATTACAGCTGTGTACAGTCTGCCCATAATAGAGGTTTAAAAGGACATTAATTATGCTCTGATCCTCAAAGTAGACTGATTAGTCATGGTGACGTACACGATGATTCACGCTCCAGATGACTCATACAGACAGAGTAATTATGTAGCAGGACTTCCATAAGTGTCTCTCTTCTTTCTCTTCAGGAGAGAGCTCATTACAGGGCTGAGGGCTCCTGTTGTATGAATGAAAAGGAAGTGCGGAGAAAAAAGAAAACCAGTACTTCCAATCAGGTAGTATTAGATGCCTACCCTGGCTAATTTGCATATTTAATTTGAGACACAGGTTTCCTCTTAGCTCTGACCATGTTTTATTAAGCAAATACCCTGCAGTTTTATTATACAAAATTCCTCTTTAAATGTTTAAGCTTGACTTTGTACATGTATGTTGATTATTAGTCTTAAGAAAAAAATCCAAAAAACAAAACAAAAAAAATCCCCCTGTGACATAGCAAAATATTTCTTCAGCTTCCATACAAAATAGCATTTTTTTTCTCTGCTGGTAGAACACATTAAAATTTTTACTCTATTAAGTGGCCTGTGTAACTTTTACAAAAGTTGGATACAAAAAAAAAAGTAAGCAAAAATTCCAATATACACTCCGACAGCTAATGCTCTGCGAATACTTTATTACACAAATTACATTCAGCTTCTCAAAATACTGTTCTGACAGTGATACAATCTAAAAATAAGACATTCCAGAAACACATCAAGTTAGGAAGAAGAAAAAAATTAAATAGAGACTTTTTTCTTTCCTTCAATGCAATATAATGTTAGTGATTTTAAAAAAATAGAAGAAGACTTAGCAGCTTCATTTTCTTGTGGCACTGTATTTTCTCTGTACTGCAACAGGTTAAGGACGTTGAAGAGGAAAGGCACAAAACAGAAATTGGCAACTGAATAATTACGGGAAAACTATTTTGATGAAGCAGATAGTAAGACTTATTTACAAGATCCCCATATTTGATGATAAAATACTACTGCTTTAAATCAGTCCTGTAATTAGAAGACTTTGCTTTATTAAGATGTTCACATAAAAACCAACGGCACTGATATGGAACTTCCATACACTGCTCCACTTAAAAAAACATAACCAAACCAAACAAAACTTAAAGGAACCAGTGTACAGCCCCACAGAGACTAGAACAGTTTACAATTAAATACACAAAATCTTAAACGTGCTTAAGGGAAAAGGAATCCGACATTCTGGGTTGATTGTATAATGGAGAACTCAAAGGCTGGTTTCAGGATGATGAAGGTGTTGGTGGGGGTGGAGATGCTGAACACTCTTCCTCAGAATCTGTGCCATCATCTTCATCTTTCTCTTGATCACTCCCCTCTGTGCTTAGTCGGTCAAACCCTTTTCGGCTGTAGCCTTTGTGACTTGCAAAGAAGTTCCCAAGGTTAATGCCACCACCACCTTTCCCTGTGGAAAGGAAAGGCTTTACTGCAAGGTTTGTAGGAGGGGAATCAAACTCTATCTACTAATTTAACAGTATAGTGGTGGCCTTCCAGAAACTGTTTTTAAAGATCAGCAAGTGATCCACAAACACTAAGTACAGATATCATGACAGAAGAAGGAAATTCATATTTGAAGTAGAAGTTTCAAACTATTTTTTTTCAGCATCCATTGTTTCATTAAGTCTTTACAGAGACTACAGGTGTTCCTACTTGTTTGCCCATAGTCTCAAAATGCTTAATTTAATTCACCAGATCCATGACTACTTATTATAGCCACCTCCTTCCCACTGCTAGTGACACATCTTCTTTGGTAGGCAGATAATGACAGATTAAAGGTGTTGTAAAAGACATTTCCAAAACACACCCGACCTTTGCCCACAATTCTTCCTCTGAGAAAGTTCCACCAAATCTGTTATTCAACATGAATACAGAAAATAGCCTCCAGTTACTGCATTTTAAAAGATCTTCAGTGATGAGACTCACCTCTGAGTCTGCCTAAAATTCTGCCTGAACTTGAATCAAGTTTGTGTTCCTCATCAGCTGAAAAATAAGGTAAATTTAAAAAATAAGCTAAACTCCCCAACATACTATGACTAAATAATTATTTTCTGATACGAAGCACAGACATTCAAACAAATCAATCAACAACTCTGAGAAGCCAGGAGTGGCAGTATTGCAGTAGTCTAGAGTGTTAGCATATTTGATATGCTATTTAGCACAACTGATATGCTAAAACATCTTTGAATACAAAGAGTCAGGAAGCTGCACGCTGAAATTTTCAAATAAAATACATGAAATTCAGTTGCACAGCCTTGTTAGATTGCTGAATTATTGCTGAATTGCCTACTCTGTCACAGTAGGTCCTGACCAGTGGCAGAACTGTGTTATTTGTCTCTTCCATGTACATTTTCTTCTCTGGATGAGACTGTCTTGATAAAACAATTTTGTGATACAAAATAAGAAGCATAGTGATAAAACTTCTATTGCAATTTACCAATTTATGAAAAATAATGTTATTTTACAGTATGAATTAAGAACAAATTTACACTGCTTATAAGTACCAATTAAAGCTGTGGGAGCAATGGATGAAAGTGCACTATGGAAACATGTCTGACTTACAAAGTGCACTAGGTAGTAGTGAACAATAATATATAATCTCTTGTAAATGTTATCTGTTTGCATTTTGCTTATACCTCTGTAATACCCACAGAGTCTTTTGTTCTCAGCAATTTCAAGATCCCACACTAGAAAATCAAACTATGCTCAGGTATTAATATTTATGTATTCTAGACAACAGAACAGGAATACATGCTCTCAGGTGTTTCTGAGATAACAATTTTTGGCTTGACACCAATTATAGATTTTGATATATATTCTGAAGAAGTGGTGGCTTGAGATGCACTACTAAAGGCACAGGGGGATACAGGTGTTGTGTGCACATGATTCTTAGTTCACGTGCAACACCACTGCAGCTGTTTAGGAGGGCAAAGGGACAGTAAGATTCTCTCTTCACACCGTCATCCCTCAGTGTTCAGTAAATGTTTTGAACTGGAATAATAAAAGCCTATTCTCTAAAACAGTTACTCACAGTTACCTCCATAGACAGTTGTCTTCCTCCACCGAATAAATATTAAAATTGCCAGCAGGACAACAACAGGGATAATTAGAAGAGTTGTAATAAGGACAAAGGAAACTCCAGTGCTGCTGGCCTGTTGGACCAAGGGTTGTTTATCCGCATCCTTTAGAGAGTGTGTTGACTCTGGCTTGTTTTTCAATCTCACTTCTGCAACTGCTTCTGATTCTTTAAAAAGAAAGCAATTTCTGTATGTAACCCATATGCATCAAGCTACACAGAATAAGGCATTCTAGGAAAGATCAAGCTAGTTGAGTAAGTGTTGAGTAACAGGGAAACAAAAGATAAACCCTTACAGAGACATTTTTGGTTCTTGCTCTTGTTATCCCAAATATAAGGCAGGGAGAGTCTGAATGATACCTCTCACTAGCAAAGATTCCCTCCCCTCTTCTCAAGTGGGGAAAGGTGTCAGAGACAGTTTTGTCTTAAAAAGCATCCATCGTTTAAAATACAAGAAATTCCTCCAAAGATCTACTTTTGAAATAGGTGTGTGGTGTAGTATCAATTAAATATCTCCTTTTGATAATAACACTTCCATAAAAAATATGGAAAGCTAGTATATACAGAACGGAAAAGTTTAAAGTTCTTTTAATAAAACTGTGACAAAGGGTTAAATTTTCACTACTGTTACATCTCATGAAAGAACTTTGGTTCTGTAAATCTGGAGAGCTCTTGAACACTGCATCCAGTCATTCCTGACTAATTTGTTAACTCTCCACCTACAAGAAAAACTATTTCAAAAAAAACCTTTATGCTGTTTTATGTGTGTATCACATGCTTTGTGATAACTTTTAGCGAGTAAAACTGCCCAGCTATATATTTTGATGTTGGACTGAACAGCGTGTCTTAACAAGCAGCTGCATCACAAACGCACTCTGAATCAAATCTGTTTTGATTCTGTATCAAAATTAAAATGAAGTTCTATTTTGAAAGAATAGCAAAACCTTCAATTTACACTCAACATCAATACAACTATAACAATATCACTGTTATTACAAGTACCAGGATAACAATGATACAGTGGAAACACACTGTCTGTTTAAGCAGTAGTTATAGCCAAGGAAAATTTTCCTCCACCATCTTGGGCAAATCTATGGTTCTCCACATATTTTCCCCCATGTCACAGCAGTACAAGCATTAGTGACAGTCTGTCAACTAGGATGCTGGGAGAGTGCAGGCCACGCCTGCCCATTTATTAAGCAGAGGCTGCCACAAAGTCCATTGGCTCTTTTATTCCAGTGGAGTTGAAAGATGTTAATTTCAGTCTACCAACTCTAATCAGTTTTAGAGATTGTTACTTAAAACCTTTTTCTCAGCCTGGTGATAATATTGCATTTTTAATCTATGACATTAGAAAGGTCAGCTAAAGAAGGCCAAAAAAGCATTAATATATCCCTGCATATACAGCGTGCTGTAATGCCAGCTCTTCCCTCTTGAGTGCTTCAGGTGGGGTCATGTACCAACAGAGATAAAATAAAAGATTAACAGTTTTGGCAGTAAAGATTTCATTGTTTCATAATGCTAGCCTTCCTGATTCTACTTTCCCAGGCAACTATCAGCAAGACAAGAGGGCATGGTCTCAAGTTGTGCCAGGGGAGGTTTAGGTTAGATATGAGAAAGAATTTCTTTACAGAGAGGGTGGTCAGACATTGGAATGGGCTGCCCAGGGAAGTAGTGGATTCTCCGTCCCTGGAGATTTTTAAAAAGAGACTGGATGTGGCACTTAGTGCCATGGTCTAGCAACTGCAGCGGTGTTGGATCAAGGGTTGGACTTGATGATCTCGGAGGTCCCTTCCAACCCAGCAGATTCTATGATTCTATGATTTATTCTATATGCTTTCAATTGGCAATTGGGATATTTTGGTACCTTCCTCTGTCCACATATACATGGTTAAAGCAAACTACACAAGCTCTGAATTTAACCAAAGAAAACCAGTTAAGAGCATATGAACATTTTATAAAAGCTTTTATAAATAGTACCATAGCCTGGTACTGCTTTTCTGAAAGGCAAATGAACATTTCCCTTTCAACATAAAAGACCTATGTAACAGAATACAAATGGCTGAAATTACTTTTCATCTACGTGAATTGCTATTTTACTTTTGTATTTCTTTATCTCCTTATATAGTTTCTACATGGTTTTCTTTTCATTTTTCTTCTCTGTTTTTTTTCTTTTTCTTAGTTTTCATGCAGATAAATTAAGAAAAAAGAATAGTAAATCTATGGTAACAAATCTAAATAGAAAAAATGGTATTTCTTGACATATGGTGTGACTGGCAAGGCTATGTACTGAAAGACTATACAAAAAGATAAACCAATTGTCACTTCAAATAACCCTTTTTTGGTGGTTAAGGGTTGTGGAGCAGGGGGGGAGTAACTATCACGGTTATATTTCAGAGCTATTTCTGCATCTAAGGGAGTTTCCATAGATACCAATCTGGACCATACCAGATGGTGGTATGGAATTAATCCACCAGTTAAATTTTTATCTTAGTATCTGTGAAGCACTTGTCATCACCGAAAATGAAATGTTTAGATTGGCTGTAAAATGGCAGCTACCAGGTAACACTGTCACAAGCTGCTTTCCAGAGCCTCCTATGCCAACTCATGAAAACGAAACAGTCAAACAGTTAGTATTTTTCCCCTCCAACTTGGCAGAAGCAGCCCTAGTCTCTGTGAACACACTCATTCCTTCATTTCATTATGAATCAGACTAACCTTTTATTTCCTGTACCTCAATACCAGCCTTTTTAACTGACCGATGTTCCACTTCTGTAAAACAAAATCATTCTTCAGGACAACTGACATTTCAGAAGGACAGTCAGTGACATTTTTCTGCTAGCTTTCTCAAAGGTACAGCACAATCCTACAGTAAACAATCCCATCAGCACCAAGGAGAGTCAATATAAACCATTCAATAGCTCACAAGCCATGAGAAAAGAAGAAAGACCTTGATTCATGAAAGGTGCTTGCAATAATCAACTCATGCACCACAGACATTTTATGGGTATGTCTAAAGGTTCAGGGATTTCCACAAAAATAAAACTGTTCATTATAATCAAAATCACAATGGATTAAAGGCTGGTTGAATTCAGGTTTCTTAGCTACTTCAGTTTTATACTGCAGCAAAAACTAAAAAGAAAGTTATATACAAGGACTTCTCTCATCAAACCTGTAATACTTCCATGATTTTTTTATTCTCACGTTTCTCTGAATAAAAGCCTAGGAGCGTTCTTGTTCAGTTTACTAGATGTGGAAAAAACAACATCCAGTCAGAATTACAATTTATCTGGTCCAGTCTCCTGTTATTAAGTGCTGTTGATACCAGATGCCCCAAAGGAAAATCCATGAATTATAAACAGACAAATACGGAATAACTAGCTTAGTCATTTATAGCAGTAGACTCATATTGGATGACTAACATCCTGAAGCCTAAGGCTTTATCTATCTCATAAATTTTTTATCCCATATAATGTAGCAGTGGATTATATTTTTATTCCTGTAAAACATACAACCCCTCTCTGAATTCTACTAAATTGATGTCTGACTAATCAGGTCCCTCTCCCTGAAGTCAGGCTGCTTGCCTTAGAGGTTACTATATTAACACTGGTAAATGTTTCCTCTGTGTGGAAATAGGACTTCAAATTATACTAGAATAATTTTCTAATGAGAAGTACTCCCAATGAAATGAATATAAACTTTAAGTTGACTTGTGTCTTCACTTCATCCCCTATATGATAATCTCAAAGGAAGCAGTTGAACTCTAAGCAAATGATACACTGAAATTATCAAAAGTCTTTGTTAAGCAGGTACTGACATGACAAGGGATAGATCTAGCATAGGGCAAATGCATTTTGATCCCTTCTGTGACAAACAAACCCATGTGTTCAGGACTCTTCTTTGTCAGACCATTCAGCAATGCTGAAGGATGGTCTTCTAATGAAAACTGAGCAGCAGCACACAACTTCTGCAGGAAGAGCTTGTAGTGTAACTAAATCACTGTCACTAAGCCACTAGGTTCTTGGCCAGTGACACCAGGTAAGTGGTACTGACTCGAAGATACAAAATGTGAAGCTGTGACATTAAGAACAAAAAGAACATACTTTCTGTGGATGCAAACTTCCACACAGCTCTGGCATGAACATCTCCAACGAACACTGTTCTGTCTTCTGAAGCAACAATATCATGCGGCATCTCAAAGCTCTGTGAAGACAAGCAGTCACAGGTCACCCATAAGTGTCTACATGCTCATGAGGCCTCCTTAATCCTGAACTTGAGACTGGTCATATTCATCCTTCCTTGGACTGGAAAATGCAGCAGGTGCTGGTGTGGAGGCCTAACATATGTGAAAGGAGAGGGATTTCATTCCTATTGAATGTTTGCCTTCTCCAGGGATAAAGACATGGAGATTATTTGATGTACTAACGCTAAAAAAATTTCTATTTTAATAACATTTCTATTCATAATATTGCACTCAATTTTATCCTGTGACATACACATTTTCAAAAATAATCTTGGTTTGAAGCCCAAATATTTAGTTTTTCTTGGAGTTTATATGCAACACAGCTATTTGCTATATACTCAGAAAAAATAACTCTCAGTAATATAATTTAAAACTGGACTGCAAATAAAGAGTGTACGTGTTACCCACGAGTGGGATTATTAACATTCATTCTTTTGTCTAAGAGCATATATGAAAATGGGATTAAAAAAAACCCCATAATTTTTATGTACAATATCATATGAAGGATATTTAGCCTTAACTTCCACACTAGTATTCTGTAAAAAAGGGATGTAACCATATAGTTGCATATTAACACTGCTTAGGAATATGCTCTATTTTTTGACAAATTACTAGCATCTAAATATATGTGTATTTCAATTCCTTCATTATTTTCTTAAATTAGCTTTTAAGAATGTCTGGAAGCAATTAAGTAGGCTATCCTGACTGAAGGCATTATCTGTAGGAATCATCTTGAGGGTATATAATTTTCAAATGTATACCACACGTAGAAACTAAGACCTAAAACTCTACTGTCTTCATTAAATTAGTATTATAAAGAATTCTATTTGAATACCTTATATTATAAAACACCTTATTTCCTGCAGTAGCCTTATGAAAGTTGGAAAAGTAGGATGTTACCAACGTTCTCATATATATAACTATATGCAACAGGCACTCTGTGTAATACTCTACCTTTCTAAGTGGAATGAAAAAATCAATTATTTCTCCAGTAGAGAAGTTCATCACAAATCCTTGCACTGGTTCTGCCTCTCCAGGATAAGGCATTCCATTAACTGCGAAGAGGAGACCACCTGCAAAAACATACACTTGCCTTAGAACCCACATGCAGCAAACTGCAGTGAACTGTAATAGTTTAGATGAAAAAAAGTCTCTCTAAGAGACAGAAAAGTAACTCAACAGGAAACTAAACTGCCAGAGGAAAGACAAGTGAGGTATAACACTTGAAAGTCTGCCATTTAAGAGATGTACATTTAGTCCAAACGAGAAGAATAAGCAAAGTAAAATTTTACAGATTGGTTAAATGTACAAGGAATGTAAAAGTGTTAAAAAATAATTTGAAGAATACTTTGCTAAGGATGGTTGATCTGATAGGCAGAAGTTCTTTCAATGCATCAAGAGCAGAAAATCAGCTTGGGAATCACTGGGACCACAAGAGGAAAAGGAGTGAAAGGTGGACTCAGGGATTAGGGGCCTGTGGCAAAGAAGCTGGTTTTGGCATATATTTTCTGTTTAATATGTTGGGAAGATTATGACACTCATTTTTTTCCTAGCAAAGAGGTCAGAGGAGCCAGCTCAACTGGAAGGATATATGCAAAAGGTATTAGCCAAGTTGGAGGTTAATAATTCACCAGGTTTAGATGGCATTTACTCAAATTTAGAAGGAAGCCAAATGGGAAATCACAGACCTTAGGACAAGTTAAGTAAACCAGCACTGCAAACAGCTATTCCTCCAGAAGACTAAAAGAATGCTGAATTAATGCTCACCTACAAGAAGGACTCAAAAGGGTGCCTGTTAACACGTTAACAATTCTGGCTTCCATCTCCAGTAAGATGGTAGAACCCATAAAGAAGAGTAAGACGTGGGCAAGTGTGGCCTGTCAGAAACAAGCTCATACAGCTTCTCTAAGGATTATGCCTCAGCTCTGAACAGGGAGAAAAAGCACAGAGCTAAAGCAGATTCTGCAGTCATACTTAGGTTTTCAGAAAACACTCGGCAAGGTAGTGCATCAGAGGTTATTAATGAATGTGAGTTATCACAGGGCTGAATGAAAGATCCATTAATGAACAGGAAGCAAAGAACAGAGCTTACAGGCAGAGCTCATATAATTGTTCAGGACAGAGAAGTCTGAATAGTGTGATCTTGTAGGGATCACAATCAGAAACAATTTTATTCAATAGTCTTCATCAGTGACCAGAAAAATGGGATGAACAATGAAATCAACCAGTCTGAGGAATATACTGAGTTCTGCAGAGTAGTCAAAAGCTTGATGATACTGAGAAAGTCTGGAAAGACTTTTTATAAATCAGTTGTCAAACAAGGGGCAGAAGAGCTTCAGCAAAGACAAGTATGAAGTGATTCTTTTGCAAAAAAGTAATTTAAATCATGCCTATGTGATGTTTAAGCTTGGAACTGGCAGCTACAGCTCAGGAGAGACATCTCCAAGCCACTACTGAAACATTTCTCAAATCTCTGGCTCCACGTACAGTGTCAGCCAAAATTTCAATAGAATGTCTGGCATCCTGAGAAAGAGAATTAGGAATGGAAGGGACAGTTGTGCCACTATGCAAAAACTCAGCATGCCCACATCTTGAGTACTGAGTGTTATCCTGCATCTCAAGGACGTCCCAATGAAGCTGAAGATGCAAGAAAAGGCAACTACAATACTCAAGAGGTTGAAGCAATTAAATGGCTTATGAGGAGGGACCAAGGTGGGATGGGGTTCTTCGGTTTGAGGAGGATAAGTCAAGTTGAAGAGGCACCAGCTTTGGTGAGTGTGGAACTGTTATTCAACTCCCAAATACTGGGACTGAGAAGCACTCAATGAAACTAGGTCACTTTTTCATATGAAAAAAAAATAAAGTAGGTAATGAACTTCTGGAGCCTGTAACCACAGGAGGCCAATGAGCCAGACAGTACAAGTCAGTTCAAAATGAGACTAAGAAAACTCATGGGCAATAGCTCTATAGAAAGATACTATGAAGACAAGGTCAGAGTCTACCTCCTAACACTGCTAAATAAATGGCTTGTGGATGCATGTTGAGTAGGAGAGGAATGGGCCACAAAATGCAGCCAGGCTTACACATCCTCCTCAGAATGCCTCTTTTGCTCCCACCATCAGAGATAGAGCCAGAGGTACCAAGTATCTCCTCTAGCACAGTATTTTTTTACATTCTTGGCAGATGCAAAAGAGATAACCCTGATATTAAATCTGAGGAATCAGGAGCCAGACATGCCAAAATTCCTTATCCAGTTTTAACATTTACATTACTTTTAGAATCAGTATTAAAATCTAATCTCAAAGCTTAATACAGTAATTGTAATCTAAACTGTGATATTAAACCCACAAGTTTTTCAAACTGTTTGCTTTCAGTTTTTCTGTTTCATGAAACCCAAAACCCTTCCTGGTAATTTGGAACATTTTAATTTTTTTTCTCTTCAATGGAGTTTGAAATTAATATTTTAAAATGTTATTGTTAGTAATAATATGCTGTTATTAACTAATTGACTGTGTAGTCACCAGGAACCGACAAGATCATCTGCTTGTTGACATCACATTTAGGGAGTCTAATCAGTCATTTCTCAGAAGCAGAGATTATATGCAAGCTTCCCCCATCTGCAAGTAGGAAAACAGGTAGCTCTCAAATTTTCCATTGCATCAGGTCTAATTTGAAAGAGAATTAATATCTGCCCTAAGATAACATGACAGCACTCTTCATGAAATAACACTGAAACACTCTGACATCCTGGCACAGGAAATACTTGAAATCTGAAGAACAGGAAGATTACCTGGAACATATGAAACTGCAAACAACTCTCTTCCAAATGATTTGTGTTTGATCTCTCTTGTGAACTCCCCGGTCTCTAATCTGAAGCACTGAATTCGACCATTTTCCCGGTCTGCAACGCACAGCTGACTGAAGTCAGGGATCAGGGCTAAGCTGTGGGGGATATGAAACTGTCCAGGTCTGGCTCTGCCTAGAGAAGACTCTGCAATACAAAAGATCCAGGTTTGTGTTAAAGTATGCACTGAAATGATCAGTTTTCCTTAGAAACAGCAGAATGACAAATAAGGCAATATAGCACCAGGAAAAGACCAAGGTCAGCTTGCTTTCTTCTCCAGCACTTTTACTGTTTTAGGTAGATAAATCACAGTAACTTACTGCAGTTTCTTTGTAAAT
Source organism: Manacus vitellinus (assembly GCF_001715985.3). Classification (NCBI taxonomy): domain Eukaryota; kingdom Metazoa; phylum Chordata; class Aves; order Passeriformes; family Pipridae; genus Manacus; species Manacus vitellinus. Next base: position 3,340,871 of record NW_021939718.1, on the reverse strand, counting down.
CCTGAATTTATGAATTTGCTATTTCCCTATAATATTCAACATAGTTTAATGCCTGATACATAAATCTGAGTCAGGCAGAAATGTAATTATTCATAAAACTTAAAATAGATGGAATCATGGCATAAATCTTGCAAAAATGATAAAGGCTTATATTATTTTATTAAATGTTTAAGAAAAAAATTACGTTTGTGAAAGTCAGACCTTTTTCTTGATAAAATAGGACATGCCAGTGCTCATACTGAAAGCAAGCTAAAAAATCCCCACTTCTTAATCTCAGTAAATATGTAACTACTAAAAGTAGCTGTATGAAGAGCCGAGAGAAAATCTGAATGCAATGACAAGGCTGAAATTCAGGTGAGGCCTGGAAGGTATTTCAGTAATAGAAATTCATTAAAAAAATTAACAGTAACATCAGCAATCTTGTGGTTCATGACGAGTTCGTGGTAACAGCAGTATGGGTAAAGTGTCAAGAGCTCTGACTGTACCTTCTCCCCACTGCATCACGTACAGTCCATCTGGAGAGAACTGAATAATTCGGCTGTTACAGTAGCCATCAGAGACATAAATGCTGCCAGTGATTGGATCCACGGCCACATCAGTTGGTTGACAGAAATGATTTTTGTCACTCCCTGGTTGCAAAGCCACTCCCAAGGTCAGTAATGGTTCTTTGCCTTCTGTTCCCAGTTTGAAAACCTTTTTTTTTCAGTCAACAGGAAAAGAGAAGAGGTTTCAGTTATGGTAGGTGAAATCTAAGAGGGATGACTGTCTAGGGAAAAATATCTATCACTGTGTGTAAAGTAAATTTATATACCAAACATAATCTTAATATATTGACTATAATATATATTACCAGTTTGTCAATAGTGTGGATTCTAGAAAATTTCTGCTTAAAATATAATTCTCCTGTCATTACAAAGTAAATGAGCTAGTTTCACATTCTACTTTTAAGTACATCAATAAGCAAAAGATGCAGCAGAAAAGCCCAGAGGGGTCTTTACAGGCTTGAAAGGGACCCATGTGAACCTTGTGAAGTTCAATGACACCAAAAGCAATGTCCTGCACCTGTGCTGGGGCAGTCCCAGCCAAAAAATACAGGCTGGGCAGAGAATGGATTGAAAGCAGCCCTGAAGAGAAGGTGTTGGTTGGCCAGAAACTCAACACAAGTTAGCAGTGCAGCCCAGAAAGGCAACTATGTCCTGGGCTGCATCCAAAGCACTGTGGGCAGCAGGTCAAGGGAGGGGATTCTCCCTCTCTACTCTGCTCTGGTGAGACCCCATCTGCAGAGCTGCATCCAGCTCTGGGGCCCCAACAGAAAAAGCACATAGATCTGTTGGAGCAGGCCCAGATGAAGCCACAAAGATGATCAGAGGGATGGAGCACCTCTTGTATAAGGACAGGCTGAGTTAGGGCTGTTCAGCCTGGAGAAGAGAAAGCTTCAGGAAGACTTTATAGCACCTGCCAGTACTTAAAGGGGCTCCTTCCACTATACTTCAAAGAGACCTGGAAAAGGACTTTTCACAAGGACATATAGGGACAGGAGAAGGGGGAATGGCTTTAAAATGAAAGAGAGTAGATTTAGATTGGATATCATGAAGAAATTCTTTACTGTGAGGGTGGTGAGGCACTGGAACAGGCTGCCCAGAGAAGCTGTGGATATCCCATCCCAGAAAGTGTTCAAGGACAGGTTGGATGGGGCTTTGAGCAACCTTGCCTACTGGATGGTGTGGGTGGAATGAGGTGAACTTTAAGGTCCCTTCAACCCAGGCCATTCTATGATTCTATGATTTCTACATTCTATGTCCATGTAACAAATTATTCAACAGGACTATATTCCATGAAGTGCACAGGGGTGAATTTCTGCAGGCATATTCTAACATTATTCTTAACAGGCTTAGATAAGCAATTTATGTTAAATCTCTAGGAAAACAAAAACAGTTTTTTGTGAAATATTAAGGTCCTGGTACTAAAGTTTCAGACACATACCTGATGAAGGGCTACATCAGTGACCCAGTAGTTACCATTTTTATCTATACTCAAACCATGTGGTAAATAAAATCTGCAAGCACAAATATAGAAGAAACAAATATAGAAGAACAAAGTTAAAATCATTTTTATGGAAGAAAATTATATAGATAAGAAGATTTCACTTTTTACCTACAGATCAAAAAATGCTGTACAAAATAACTACAGTTAATATTTAATGAAAAATACAGCTTTACAGGATAGAATTTTCTTGACAAGAGCATCTCAGCTTGAAATTCAGTTGATTTCTAGCATCTTACTCAGGCTACCTTGGCATCTATGAGGACAATGTACAATACTCATGAGTTCTGCTTTCTGTTCATCTGGGTGGTAGATTAAATTGTATGAATTACTAGAAAGAAGAGGTGGTAAAGGTGGGAAATTATTTCTATTAGTTGTTTATTTTATTTATTTATTTATTTATTTAAATAAACTCAGAGGCTATAATTGTACAATGTAATATAAACCACATGAAAATGGGTTTAGGAACTCTTTGGTGTAAAAATATACAGAAATATTAGTTCAATTAATAAAAGCAAAAAAAACCCAAACTTACAGACTTTTGCCTGTGGAATGGAGCAGTTTTGCATTACTTGGATTCAGCACAAGAATCGTGTTCTGTTCAATTGGTCCAAGACCTCTTTGCTGATAAACAAATTTGCTGTCAAAAGAACTACACAAAAAACAGTGGAATAGAAAGCCAGCATTAGAAAAATATACATACAACTTATGAAAGTCTAGTTTTGTAGTTCAATTCCAGTGGGGGGTTATTGGATTGGTTTTTTCTTTAGATATAAGCCTTATTACATCACTGTATGATTGCGAGAGTTAATAGCATTGTATGTCTGCATTTCCTACTGAGGTTATGACTTCCAGACTAAAGGAGCACTGAATCAACACAGCAAGAATTAAGAAAATCAACAATTAAAACTCCTCTTTTTTTTTTTTTCTCTGATTCTTTGCCGTGGCAAACCTGAAATGGAAAATCCAACCATGTAGCCTAAGAAAAAAATATAACTCATGACCAAGGCATAAGTGCCAGTAAAACCAGGTATACTTTGTGCCATCTAAGGCAATGTGTACCCGTTTGTGTGTTTTTTGCTTTTTCTCTTTTCAAACACAGTTCAATATTTTGTTAGAGCTTCCTAGTACAAGATTCAGGTCTTATGGTTCTTATCCTTCTCTGAGTATGCTTACAGAAGATTATAGGATATGATGTGTATTTCTACCCCCACAACACTACCTGGAAAATATTAATAAACAACATTTAAGCATGTCACTATTTCAGACATAAGGAACCAGGACTAACTTTCCAGAAGACATTTACTAGGCACAAAAGTATCATACTTCCAAAAGTATAGTTTCTGTACCCTTACAGAGAAGTTGGCTATTACTCTAACCTGTTAAAAAATACGCTCAGCGTTTAGTGAAGGTAAACAGAGTGTAAAATATGTTGAACAAAATTTAAATCTAAATATTAGAAAATGGTATTTGACTGTGGATGACAAATGCATGAATACAAGGCATACTTCCCACTTCCCACTCCTTGTATTTTTAAATCCATTTGTTAATCTCAAGAGAAATCCAGCTATGATTGATGCTACATGGTAAACAAGAATATACTTTGTAGTCACAGAGAAGCCTATGAATAAAGCTATTAAAATGATATATTGTACAGTTCTAGCAGCTTCACATTTCCATAGCATTAAATATTTATATGTCTAGAATTTTTAATGTGGAAAAGCAATATTGGCTTCATATATAACCAGACGAATCTATGACACAATGTGTTTAAGCTTGTGCATAGGCCATGATTAAAAAATAATATTTAGATATTGCCATTACTTATTGTAACTATTTGTAACTATTTAATTTCTGGCAGAAATCACTTCTGATAGAATCCTTTTTTACTACAAATGGTTAAGCCCAAGGTGAGTTACTAAAACTCTCTACTGACTTCTCCTAAACACTCTGGTGCCATCATGCTATAGGGAGACATTGGATTAACGGTACTGGCACACAATGGCCTACTGGTGTGTACCTGCTTGTTTGACAACAATTGTTTTATTCTTTACCATCAATGACAGTAATCTGCCATAACAAGTTCTCTCGGTTTTTAACAGTTTTATTTTAAAAGGAGTCCAACACTGGTAAGGACTTGCTGTAGGTATGAATGACCACAACTGGAGAACCAACACTGCATAGACTGAACTAATCTTATTTTAATCTACACAGACAACCACAGAAAAGAGTATCAATGATGGTAGGTATTGTACAAAAAAAAAACAACAACCAGAAAACACAGTTGTATCTCTGGAGAACTGACTATCTAGACAACTTAAAATAATTATTGTCGTTCCTTGTTATGATTTCAGTTCTTAGTAACACTGCTGTTCAGACTTCTATTCCCAGCTCTCCTGGGAACTGAGTGCTTTCAGTGTAAATAAGAGATTGTAAGGTATGTTATGCAAAGAAAGCCTAGTGAACTCTGAAATGAGATTTTGGGAGTGATCTTCCATGCATCTTCTCCTAGAAAGGAAGTCTGACAGGGAGGACAACTGGCATGCTACAGAGTCACAGTCACTCTTCCTCCCAGCATTTGAGACCAATTTCCAGGCAGCCAATGTTCCTTTGTTTTAACTGACAAATAAGAACATAAACAATGCTGACTACTTCTAGCTTAAAAGGAGCAAGATCAAAACCAAGATCAAGACCAGAATAACTGAACACCTTACTATTATATGTCATATTGCTCTGCATCATGGTTTTCTAATAGGTTCTGAACTTTCATATTGAAGGACAAGTAAAATCTGCTGCGTATTTCACTATTTCCAACTTCAAACCTGAGTGTAATCCCACAATTATGTTTCTACTTCTCAGCTGGCCATTTCATACTAATACAAATAAATTATTGCTAAATTTACCATCCTTCTGGTGGGCTACCTATTAAATTTAGACAGACCACCTGACTTCATAAAACCTGAAAGCATAACCCTGAGCTCTATTCTTGATCAATATCCATTACCATTGTGGTACTGTGCTCAGCCTGAATTTACCTGTCTATCTTGTTAAGAATGCAGTAACAAGAATGTAGCCCATATTATTTAATATATTCTTTATAAATTCCATGAAGAGGATATATTTTTCATCATAAAATGCAAAATAACTTCCAACTGATTCATTGCTTAGACACCTGAATAGTTCTGATTTGTTTCATTCTGCCCAGCACATGCTGCATATAGCAAGGACTGTTCCAAAAGTGAGGAGACAATGTGGTAGAAGAATTTGACTTATTTAAGATGACTTTTTTTTTTAATCAGGAGCAGAAGGAATGCTACTGCCACTGCAAAGCTGCTACTATATTACAGGGCTTGTCACTGCATAACTGCTTTTCTAAAGCAGACAGAAGTTACCTTGAATGTACAACAGCACAGTCAACCAGCTATATTTAGTGAAACAAGGATCTACCTTTTGTGGCAGATGTTAATAATGCCTTGGAAACATTTGTGCATAGCCTAACAGCACAGATAATTTTTTTTTAATTTGCTTCTATACTATGCAGGTGAAGCATTAAAACAGAAAATAAATTCTGGGCTTTCAGGCTATTGATTTATCACTTTTATGATTTGGCAAGGAATATTATACTCAATTAACTGTATTTTCAACAAATGATAAACGTTGACTTAAAAGCCTCGTAACTTCTTATGCCTCCCCCATATGACTGTCATGATAAACACCTTTCAAATACTAATCTTTTCTTGACAAATGAGAACACCCATTAGTCCTTCCTTTTTCAGCACAAGGCATGAAAGGGACCCAAAACAATTTCTTATGCCCACGACATACCCAAAGACAAAAAGGGAAGGCTGACTGGGTGAGCACATTTTGTGTGCCTCTTCTCTGTGCCACAAGATATGGAACAACAGCTTAACCACCAACGTGTTTTCCCAATACATTTTAAAGTCACCATATTCTGTACAAAACAGTGGTTTTAGTCTAGCTGACTTAAGGGCCCCTACCAAATGATTTACTGTGATTCACAAAAAGAAATAAAAACCCCTAAAACTTGTGAAAAAAAACCTCTCATGAGTTAGAATTTAATGTTTAGTCACCTTTACAGACGGCCCAAAACAGCAGCTTATCTCACATCTTACAGTGACTGCTGAGGACAAAGCTGAGTTAAGTGAACATGTAGTGCTACTGAGCACAGCTGGTAGGGATGTGGATTTCCAGACTACAGACCACAACTCTGATCATCTTCTGCACCCACAACTCAAGTTTTGTGCTCTGGATTGTTGCTATACCTCAATTGCCAGACACTCAAAAATACAAGTACCATTCTATTTTCAAATATTTTTTCAATTCTTTCTTCAACAACACAAAGAACAGCACTCACATTCATGCACAAAAAACCCGAGGACAAAAAACCCGAATTCAATATCAGCTTTAATGGAATACTTAAAGCCTGAGTAATACAAGTTGCATAATGCACTATCCTTTCAAATTTTATAGTCTATATTTATGTATACTTGAGCTGGAGAGCTCACTGATGTATGAGAAAAATGTATGAGAAGTAAATTATTGCCTTACCTGCTGCATTATGTTATTTAGCTGAAAACCCAAATAACTTACTTACTTTCATAAAACACTATTCTAAGCACAATTTCTTGTTATAACATTGAGAATGCTGCCTTTCCATTTTTTAGAAACTATGTTACCTTAAAATGAATTCATTGGGATTTGAAAAAAACTCCTTACCAATTAGCCTTTTAGTTATGTATATGGAGAACAGATGCTTAGAGAGAAGATAAAACCTCACATTTAAAAAGGGTACTCCATAATATTATGTTACAGGCTAATACTAATTCCTTCCAGTATCCTATTACAATTTCATGAAAGTTTTTCAAACGTGTAGATATATAAACACTATAAAATTTTAAAGGTCAGAGACATAAGGACACTGTACAAATAAGGACAGTATTCTTCATTCAGAATGGTCTGTTCTTAAAATAATATACCTTTGAGTATATTACTTTACAAACACTAGAAAAACAGCAATTTTAAAGTCTGGGCATTTTTTTTTTTGTTCAAGTGATGCTAAATGTAGCAAATTTTGTCAAATGAGTAGAACAAAGTCTGATTTGAGAGAGTATCTTCTAAGAATCCAATTTTGTTCAGTGTACATAAACAAAAAGAAGAATGAGGATACACTGGAGCTAGCTGTGCTTGTCTTAAACCCTAGTGCTAATAGCAGTACACCATACTAAAACATCACTCACCCAAACTAATTACTCCTGTTAAAACCCATGGAGAAGTAGGGATGATTAATCTTTGTGAATATCATATTAACATGGTCATACAGTTTAAGGAAGGACCTAATGTACTATATTCTTTTCCTCTGGAGTCACATTCTTACTGCCTTAAGATAGGAATCCCATCATCTTGAATTGTCAGTCACCACTTCCATTCCGAGTCTCTGAAAGGCACTTTCAGCCAAAGAACTGAATTTTAAATGGAAAAAGAACTGTCTTTCCTTGAGAAGGTCTACAAACAGCACACACCAGTTTGACCTTCTAACTTGCCATTCATCAAGAGTCTCTACTTACTTTTCATCCCAAACGTGATCACCTCTATGGAAAATAACAAGGTTATTTTCAGGGTCTAGAGCCAACCCAGAAACTTGGCCTAGTTTGAGGTCTAACCCAGGCCACTCCACAGCCTCTTCTATGTGAAAATCTGATGAAAAAAACAAATAAAACCAGACAATTATGTAGCATATTTATAAAAAAACACCAAACATGGTTAACTGGCATTTGGTACAGACTATTGGGAATTACATGGACATTTTCTTACATATAGTATTTTCATTAATGCACTGCAATTTAATCCAAGCATAGTTCTAATACAGTAAAGCATTAACAAGCACTGGCATCTTGCTACACACAGGATGACAGAAAACCACTTTTGACTCCATTTTTTTTCCTCCATCTTATGAGGATACATGGACACAGACTCTAGAATTTTTAGGAGCTCTACAAATACTTTCTGTACTGAAAGATTACAAAAATATACAACTACAATCCAAAATAATTAGGCAAATTTAAACATTAAGCTATCAGTGTTTTATTAAAAATGCATAACAACATGAATGACTAAATCAACTATGTAGTAGAAGTGATTGATTCATGATCTTCTTTTTCTATAAAGTTTTTAACACTAAGAAAAACATACAGAGAAAAAAGAAAAACAGCAAAGAGAAACAAATAAAACAGTAATTATGTGAAGTTTTTCTATGACATTTTTTACAGCCAACATATGCACTAGCTCTGGATAGTGCTCATATCCTAATTCAAATACTACATGCATAAGTAGGAAACAGATGTCTAAATCTGACTGAAAAGATGAAGAAGGGTAGAATATCTGTCATTGTTTATGGCATAACACTCTGTTTTTAAGAAGAAATACTCTACAGCTTTTGAGTAACATGAATCTGATTTCCATACTAAATCAACAGCACAGGATTCAGCAAGTGAACCACTACTGAAAGGTCAAATACTTGTGATTGCCTTAAAGTACAAAACTCCTCAACTAAGAGAGATTAATTTAGTCTCAACTTAAAAATTAATATTTAAAAGATAAAAATAATGTTACTTCAATCTCTGCTTTACGTAAAAACAGACTTACACTGAAAAAAGGCAAAAACAGTTAAAAATTTTAAAAATTTGCAGAGAGTTAACTACAAGGATTATTTTCTCGCAGACTTACTGCTTAAATACTATTTGTAAGTGGTTGCTCCTACGTTGCTCTGGCAGTATATTGAGACAAATGAACTATATTACCAAAAATAAAAAATGCAATGACAAGAAAAGTCCCCCTAATTCCAATAAAAGAAAAAAAGAAAAATTCAAAAATGCCTTCTGCATGTTAGGAAATCCATCACTGCTTCCTTTCAGAAATTAATTTTTTCAGCATAATTCAGTATTTTTACAATGCATACTTTGTATGTAGGTACATATAGCCAAACTGATGCTGAGTAATAAGCAATCTCTTGGAAGTTATGTGAAACTGCTTCACAAATATTCAACGTGTTTTGATAGCATCATGCTGTACTTTTCAACTTTCAGTTCACCCAAGTTTGTGAGTTTTGCTGTGATCCTAAACACTAATCAGTGGGGTACCATCTGGGCAGGTGAAACACACTCATGAAGTGCCAGGGCATCCATGCTTTGAACAAAAGGCAGATCACACACCTTAACACACAGCACCCAAGGAGTTTGAGAGGGTTCAGCTGGAAGTGATCTTTCAATGAAAGCAAAAATTAAATGGAACACAATGTCTAAAATCTATAGGCCACCTGTGCAACCCATCTGTTGTGATAAGCATACCCTCCCCTTCCATCTCACTTGGAAGAGATGCAGTCTGAGCAGTAACTACAAGGATGCAGTGGAGGGAAAATCATTCTCCACAATCTACACAATGGAAATACAAAATCAGTGCTGAAAACCTAGTGCAAACTAGGAGATAGGAGTTTTAGATACCATAGCTAGAGTTGGTGACAGAAAAAATCTAGAGGTTTACACAAACCCAAAATAAACCTAAGGCAACTGTAGTGAATCCAAGACAGTAATCAGAAACTTCTAAAATAAGATGTTCTGCTCTGTAGAAATCTTAGCTGAACAAAAGCTCCAAGCTAAAATAAAAGCCATTACGAAAAAATTGATATATATACACCCTTCTGCTCAGTTCAGTTGATCACAGCAGGTGCAGTGCCAGGTATATTCATGGATGCTTGGATTTTGAAAGGAATAAAAAGAGGGAAATCCAGTGTATGCTTCCTCACTTGCTCATCCCATATCAGTTCAAGCTAAATTGAAGTAAACTTGTCTATGTTTCATGTTAGAGTGCCCCTTAGTTCCCAAGCCTTTTCAAAAAAACTAGAAAAAAATAAAAGGCTGAACATAGGAACCCTAAATTTTGGCTTCTGTAAAATTTAGTCTCCCAAAAGGCATGTACTAAAAGATTTCTGACAGATCGAATGTACAGTGAAATACAATTTATCATGAGACCTCCAGCCTCTACACAACCTTTAGATTTCATCAAATGTTTCCACAATTGGTTAAGTATTGTTACATTTTCTTTTCCCTTTGCAAGTCTCATACTGAAAGTCCTTTGATACAGGTTTATCTTAAGGCAACTAGCTTTTTACAAAATCTCACTAAATTTAGACTTCGTTTATCTAAGACTTATTACTATTTCCCTACAAAAATAAGTGGTCTACAGAATAGTTTCACGTGAGACCAAAGAAAATTACTTTTCCCATTAAAATAATTTACAATTTCTTTAAAAAGATCACCAGTTTTGTTGTAAATGAGATCCCTAAGTACCAGATCTTCCTTCTTTCAATTTAGAGTAGTTCCTTTCATATAAAAAAAATTAAATAAAGAATGACATAGATTTAGAACATCCAAGTCATCCTGTAATCCTCCACAAATGAAAGATTAAAGCCTTATTTATTGGCAAAATTACAATTCGCTGTCCAGAATTCCCTGAAAGATCTTTCAAGCTTTTAGCATTACAAATTTTAAGTCATATTGCATTACTCTCTACCACCAGAGTAATAATTTGAATCTTGACAAATCTAAGGAAGCACTGCACAAAGAAGTTTTTAAAATTGGAAAATTACACTCTTTGCCTTAATTAGGAGTTATAATTGTACTGGTTGCATGTTAAACAACTTGACTGATTAGTGACCAGTCTCAGGGTAGCAACCAGGAAGTAGTATAAAGTTACAAACATAACATTTATAACAACTTAACATATTGGCCATTTGCTTTTTCAGGACAGTTACATGTTTAAAATTGAAATATTCGCAAGAGTAAAAATGTTAAACTATTTTAATTCTGGTAATTATTGAACAGTTAATTGAAATTAATTTAACAACAATGTCTTGCCCTAAGAATACTGGGAATTTTTTCAATTCAATATAGTAAAGAATTTTACAAAGGGTGCAATTTTTTTCTTAAATTAAGACAACTTTAAGTTCCACTTCTTCCTCTGAAGAGGAAAATTGTGTTATGGAAGATTTTGTTCTTACATATGTAAATACTTCCCTAAGCAGAAACTAAACGTGCTTAAAGATGTTATTGCTACAAAAGTTCTTTTGCCAAAAGATGGCGCTGGCACCTTTTTCAGGTCAGAACTTCTGTCCTTAGAAGTATCGCAGGCACTAACCTCCCCCCCAAACAATGCTAATTAAGGAAATTTGAGTTTTCTTTTCTGCTGTATCTCAAAATCGCATCATTTGAAAGTCCTTTTATTAACTAATCCTCCACCAACAAATTACCCACGTATGAATATATGGCTACTAATGTAGCCAAGCAAATGCTTTCTGTAGTTAGAATTCATGCCATGAGATGTGCCACACTAAGCCATTTATTTAGTTCACTGAGACTTTCTCCTCTGAATCAGTGAAAACAGAAGGGAATTTTTGTCTTTGCCTACTACATACCATGTGTTATTAGTCTGAGCTAACTGCTTTTGCAGAAATGCTCATGCACTTGGCTCTTCTGAGCACTTAATTCCAGCGACGTTTATGGAATTATTTATGATTTACACTTCTGTCAGGCACATGGTAACATCCCACCTGTTCTTTTGCCCCTATGTCAATCGGCTCTACTTTAAGTGCATAGCATAACATAGCATTGGAAAGTCCTTGTCTTTACTTTTCAGTTGAACACAAATCCAGGATTTTGCTAAGCTTGATTATTGTAACAGAGTCTCATATAAGTGGAGACAATACATGTTAACATTACGAACAGAAACAAAAATCAAGTGGATTATGAATAAAACACATTTGTGTACAAGAGTACTTAGAAACATCAGGCTGGGTGGTTGCAACAAAAAAGCAGGCATATGTGGCCACAGCTTACACATACAGATGGCTTCCATGCATACATTCCAGTTTATTTTACGAGATACTTGTCATATGCTGCATTATCTGGCTTTCCACATTAGCAGGTAAGGCTAAGCACAGTCAATATCACAGAGACCAAAATGCAAGTAAAACAAACACAATAGTTCCATGGTTTCTGCTGTCTTAGAAACCTGAAGGGAAACAACTGTAATTCTAGAATAATAAAACAGCCTGTCTGAGAATATTTGGATAGTCAAGCCCAATTTGAAATAAATATGCAGAAAATTTTACTTCTGAAGAACTTTTCAGGATTAACTACTGCTCTTTCTGAATGAGAGAAAAAATATCCGATAGAATTGCAGGAATACCTTTTATAAAATTGTGTATCTGACAAACGAAGTTAATCAGAAAACTTCATAAAATGTATTGATTATTCCATTGACCATTTAATAGTAGTTACTTGCAATAAAGTTCTTCATTTCCTGTGACTATAACCTGTATTTACCTTGTTTTAGTATAACTGATATAAAATCATTAAGTAAAAGTCTTCAGAGTAAAAAATATTGTCCAGAAAGTACTGGTATTGTGCCATCAGTAGACTTTCTTTCTTGACACATGGAGGGGGAAAGAACCCCAATGAAACAACTCTAGAGGGAGAACACTTCCATAATTAGGAAAACTGTCATGTAAAATACTTCCACCGAGCCTCAACTGATACTCCCTTCAGATTTTGCTAATGTGGATCACAGCTCTTACAGTGCATTTCATTGTACAAAATTAACACCTAACCCACCTCCTGTATGTTCTTTTTCCCAGCTTCCCTCACCATGTTTAGACTGTTGCAAAGAGAAAAGTCTGTTTTCTGGTGGCCTCAAAGTAGACTCTAGTCTGTGAAATTTGTGAATTCTGTCTCTGAGAAGAATAGTATTGTCCCTCTCATCATGATTTGTGATCTCTCTGGCAAGATCCTTCTTTTGGACTACATTAGCAATCTCAGCTACAAGATCCGATTCTGCCTTTTCTGTAGGTTTATGCTTATGCATATGCACAACATCTTCCCTTTCTCCTAGCAGCTTGGAAAGGAGTGAATAGAAATCACCTGTACAGAAAAGAGAAAAGATAACAGGAAAGGAGGAAGAGAAATAATTATAACAAACTGTGTAACTTTAGAAAGCTTCAGCAAAATATACAGTAACAAAGTTATTCAAACAGTTATTGGTAAAAGTAGTAAAGAGGAACTGTTCCAGCCTCAGGAACTGAATGAGTTTCTGGTACGAAAGATAAACTCAAATTGTTATTGACTTTACATCACATACAAATTCCCACTTTTACCTGATACTCTGGCATCAAAAAATCATCACCTCTGTACAAATGTTCTTGGAAACATGGAACAAGAGAAAAACGAAAAGGGAAAGGGAAGAGAAAAAGAGAAAGGGAAAAGGAAAATAGTATGCACATTTCAGTAAAAGAATACTTATGATGGAATTATCTGGATTTTCCAGGCTACTGTAGAGTTACTATATTTTCACAAAACAAAGAGGGAAAAATTGTATAGTTTTATCAATTTTTTGCTTACAAAGACAATAATAGACCATCATAATACATTTCAAAGCATATGGTTTTGAAATCTGTCATGTATAAGAAGCTTAGGCTGTAAAAAACCAAAATTTCACATTTGCAAACAGATTCCATAGCACCCACTGTAGAAAAAAGACAAACTAGTAAAACAGAATGATCCATTAAACTTGCATTTATCAATTCAGTCTGAGTCCTGTCCCTCCTCTTAATCCAAATGATAACAGTCTTTAGCCATGATATCATCTGGCAATGCAGGGAACAGTATTTTTATCTCCATAACATTCTTAAGCATCAACAAGAATTTCAGTTAATTCCAGAATAATAGCTCAAAGCATAAAAAATGAAAACAGAATTTATTAACCAAGTATCTTGGCTTAAAATCAACTGCATCATTTGAATGGAAAGAGACATTCAGTGTGCTTTAAGAGTTAATGCAAGTAGGTATACTTCTATTGCAAGTACAATTCATTCAACTAAAAATTTGTATTATTCTATGGCAGGCTGTATAAGACATTTTCTAGAAAAGCAAAACTATAACTAATGAAGCTTTCACAAGAAACAAACAAACAAAAAAACAAAACAAAGGAAAAAACCCCCAAAAAACCATCCAGAACCAGAAATCATCACTTGCAGCCTGGGACAGAGTAAATTAAGTCTTGTAAATGAACCTAAAAGGATCTGTCATATTATTAAACAGTCCCACTTCAATGATTTTGAGTAGGATTCCATTCCTTGCCCTTGGAAATGAAATATCCCAGATGACATCTTCTGTCAGAAAATAATTACTGAAGAAACAAGGCCCATTTCAATGAAATTAACAAAGCAAATTAGAGAGAAAATCGTTAAGCTACATAACAAATATGAATTATTTGCTTCAAATGCAATTGTGAAGCTAGAGCACCCCATCATCTTAATATTGTCATTCAACGAGTCCAAGTACTGATTCAAAACAAATCCAAATATTTTAGAACTATGATATCATAGGAGTTTTGGATAGAAACCCTATTTATTCTGAGAAAGGTTTCCAATTACATTAATCAGGTTCTACAGTCTCTACTTAAAGCATCCAATAATTGGTGCTGAAGTAGAAACAGCTGGAATTTCCTTTACTTAGGAAACATTTGGTACTAAAATACTCTATATTGGCCTTTTTTTCCAACATTTGAAAAAATAAATGTGTTTCATATGTACAAATGTTTTAGTTTTATCTATGGCTAGAGACTCACAGGCCAACGACTTCCCTACAAACAATTATTTCCAACAAGAGGTCTCAGTGGTAAAAGCAGTGTTCTGCTCAACATAACTGTGAAAAATCACCCTTTAATCAGCAAGTCTAGCCTATTTTAAACTGCAGGCCTTTTAAAAGCAAGTTTAGTGATAGTTGCCCAGCTCACCCTCTCCTATTTCTGTGCCAACAGTCTAATCAACTAACTTGTAATTAGTGGTTGCAAAAGGACAGCATACTACAGTTTGTATAAAGGTTTCAGAACCCTAACTCACAGCACATATGCTCATTCTACTTGAATGAAGAAGTTTGACAGCTTCGTGCTTCAGCCAAAGGCATTGCATTCTACCTCTGCTGTGCAACCACACAAAACAGATAAAAAAGAGCTTTAGCTTACTTGTCTGATATTAGCTCCTACAAAACAAACTGGTACAACATAGGGCTCAATAGAGGACAAGAATAAAAGACAGCAAGGGAATTCAACTTAAAACCAAGGCAAGTCCAGAGAACAATTTTTAAGAAAAATAAGAAATTCTAGTAGTCTTTATAGAAGCTGTTAATCAGGGATTCAACTCCAAGTAGGTTGATCAGCACTGATTCAATAATCATAAAATATATGAGGAACCTTCAAACAGTGGAGTACAGAGTAAGCCAGTTTGAGTACATTGCTATCAGTAGCTATAAATGAGATATTTTCTAAGCTGAGCTTGTCCTGTTGGTGCTTTCATTAACTAGGGGTTCTGTAACCACAGCAGATATTTAAGAACTGTTTGAATGTATGGAAAAAGGTGTGCCTGAGAGAGTGGAAGTGTCCTGAATTGCAATCCTTTCCTCAAGTAAATGTGTTTGAGGAAATGAGTATGAAATCTCTATACCTTAAGTCTAAAAGATATCCATCTACATATCTGCCCAGTATCTCAATATTCTTGGCACAAACACAAGGCTGAAGTCTTCTGTCAATTTCTTGGCATCTTGAACAACTCAAGAGCATTTACATAGCACAGATGTGTGCGGATGTCAAAGTGAAGAATTTAAGTTTCCTGATTAATAATGTATGCAGCTGTAGCCTGAAGTCCACACATTGAATGGAGGTCCCATATTATCTGAGACCAACATTTTTCAGCTTTGCTCGTGATCTCTAGGCAGATTCCAACAAATTTGTAAGCAGTGTAATTTTAAGAAGTAGCTCAGAATTCACTACAGATTAACTAGCAAATAGCAGACTCATGTTGATTCTGATTAACAGTTGCTCTCTGCAAAGCAACATCCAGCAAACATCAAAGCACAATCTTGTGTTGCTGCTTTACAGTTGTCTTTTACCAGCTGGAACAGTTGAAAGATGTTGCTTGCCTGAAGATGCTCAGTGGGAAAGGAACAGTAGCAAGATGCAATGTGTCATCTGTTTGGTCTTATTTGAGATGAGTCAGCCTGGACTTTAGAATGCCTGGATATGACTGGACGAAGACATGGGTGAATAAACAACTTCTCTTATTGAAAAAAACGTATTCTACCAGTGCAGTGTCTGGGAAGCTGCTTGATTAGGTCACTTTCAGAGAGGATACTTACAGGCATCTCTTATTGGTAAGCTATCAGAACACTTCCCTCTGCATAAAAGATGATTGGTTATAAATACCTACAAGTTTACTCTCTTCTGGAAGAAGTGATAGCAGTTGAGACCAACATCTCCAGAATGAAACAATGCACAACCATATTCCAGTAAGTTTAAACTTCTGATGGTGGTTTTACACTAGCAAAACTCTTCTACAGAACAGCATTTTGGTAAACAGTTGTACAAACAAATAAAATCATAACATTGGCAACTTCATTGAAAAACATGAGTTGAACTTCATCTGATCTCAATACAAGGTCAGATTAGTTTAAGGTTAATAAAGCAGTTTACATATGTAATGTTTTTAGTCATGTGGTTTAGTTTTAGGCAGTCCTGTGAGGAGCAGGGAGTTGGTCTTAACGATCCTTATAGGTCTCTTCCAAATCGAGATGTTCTAGGATTCTATGTCTAAAACCAGTCCTTTTTTTTCCAGTGCTAGAGCACAAGTTCCTCAATCTGCAGTGAGCAGTCGCTGTCCGTGGTCCTTCAGCAGCACACCACTGTGCTGATGGAAGCACCAGTATCCAGTTTAGATGAAGTATCTAGCCATGGTGCTGCAGGATCAAGCTACATAGCTGGGAATTTCAGCCACGGTAAGCCTGTCCAGAGAGCCTGAATGAGTACCTGTTAAGATACATAGGTGAAACTCATTTTGCTGCATTTTAGAAAAAAAGGCAAGACACTGTGGTGGTGTCTGAGAATTTTCATCTCCAGAATCTCTATTTTTATCATAATGCCTGCACAGTGTCACTGAGACAGTTCAGATAGGCTCCCCAGCCTGTTACTGGCATTCCAGACTTTATGTTGTTCCTTCCAAACTTATGTCTTGGTCCTATCATAATAGGATCGGGAAAGAACCTTTCATAGCTAACTTTGGGCTTCCCAATTATCTCTGAATAAAATGGAGCGTATTCTGAGACTGCATGCTTCTTGTTCAGTGGGTTCAACTGGCAAAAGTGGTCAGGGATTCTGCCTTTTCCTAAGTACTGAAATCATGGTCTAAATGACATGGTCTACGACTATGTCATTTGCCTCACTTTAAAGCTCATGTAATGTCCATGTAATATTAATTTTCTTTGCCTTCTTTGGCTCCTAGATGAAGCTACCAAGGTCACTGTAACAGGCATACATAAGATAACATTGTTGGTATAAAAGAAGGGAATAAAGGCATGGAAAGACATTGCATAAGTGAATAAGGTCTAATGCCTGGACACAGTTTGACATAACGGGCCAAAACAATTTCCAAAATGTCTTCTAGTCTGCTATTATTTTTCCTGCAAATCATGATCTAATCTGTTGCTTTGATGAAAGCATTGGAAAGATTCATGAGAACCAAAAAATATTAAGTAATATTAAGATTGTTTTCTTTCTGAAGGGATTTGAGGGGCTGGAAGAAATAGATAGGAAATGAAAAGATTAAGCTACTCTAGAGATTCTTGGCCATCCTCACTGCCCTAAGTAATCTGCACTTACAGCACAGCCAAACTGACATGTCTGAAGAACCAGGAATTGCATCTGCTCTCAAGGCATTTCTAAGCAGCTTACAGAGCTAAAAAAAGGATGGAAGAAAAGGTAAAAAAAAAAAAAAGCTTCTCTTGTTTTCTATGTCTGCATGTCCCTAACAAGGGGGTTTACTACTACTGCAATGTAAATGCACTTCCTTCAGGTTTTATTCATCCTTTTTTGTTTTTTCTTAATCTGTCAAAATATTTTAATGTAGAAACGTTTTGAGAGTTCAAGCACAGTTTTTAAAATCAATGGGTTATAGGAGTTTGTAACTGGGAAATGTTAAAGCTCAGTATGAAGGAAGACAAAGAATCTTCACTGAGGATTACACTTTGTTACAGATACGTGTTCATCACCAAATCAGAACCTGAGACTCAAACCCAAAGCTGCTTGCAGATATCTAACTGCCCTATTCTTTTCTTTTCTTCCCAATCAGTAATAAGTTCATGACAAGCACCAATCATTTTGTTACAATAAAATATATTTATCAGCTACTGCTAGATGACTAGTAATAAACACAACGGTTTTACTAAACAGGACCTTACTGTACTCATTTGGATATATTACAGACATTGGTAATTCAGGCACAGGGTACACCAGTTCCACTCAAATTTCTATTTCATGCAGTACATACTTTTAAATACATTTAGACTCACAAAATGACATATGTGAGAGTATGTTTATTATGAAAAGTAGTTCTGCTATCTTCAATTTCTTTCTTTTAAGCATCATTATGCTTTATTTAAAAAAACCCGAAAGACAGAAAAATTATAAAAAAGGAAAACATTTTGCCAACAACAACAACAACAATAAATATATAATGTTGGTTTGGTTTAAATTTGGGATATGACTTCATAATTTCTCTGAACTCTTCCTGTACTAATACAGTGTACACTTTCCATTTCTTCAGACATGCTAATGATATTAAAAGTAGTTTTTGTAGTTTTCATTGATAAGTAGCCTTTATATGACAGAAAATACAAAGGAAATATCCCTCTACAGTTTTAAGAACCAGAGAACATAAACCAAGTGTCAGACGGTGAAGACTGAAACACTGAATTTAAAATTACTTCTTTCCACGCTTGTTATATTCTTTTCCTGCTTAGGTATGTGCTGAAGATGCTTTTATAGAGATTACCTTATCCTAACCAGATCAAAGACTCATCTTTTATTTACAACTTCGAGCAGGATCACTCAGTGCTGAAACAGCAAGCAAATTCTCTGAGATTCTGAATCTTCCTAATTACAATTCTTTAATGATGTGTATCGCTCTGAGTATCTTTCAGTAGCAGTTTCTTCCAAGGTTTAATTCAGTCACTTTTATCTTACTTTTGTACTCTATTTAAGGGACCTCATATTATCTCTGAGCACCAAACATGCATCCCAAGCCTGAAAACATCCGAAGATTTTCTTGTATGTCAGGCCTTAATCTAAAATAGTCTCTAATTTCATTCTATGCAACCCACACCAATACTGGAAAGTGAATCTGTCTTCTGGTTTGAGCCTCTCCTAAGAATTTTAAACTACCTACCAAACTGAGCTCCTCTGTTTTTTTACAACCAGACAAACAACAAAATTATGACAAGTTCATTTTAGAAAGTAATGTAACCTGTGCTGGCAGAAAAATACACCAAGTCTCATTGGTTGATGTTCCTTGCACAGATTTGTCATATAATATTACGAAAAAAATACACCACTTCATTGAAAGTTGCTGCTCTGCTTGAAAAACTAAGTACCTGCACACTGATTCTCTCTTCCTCTTCAACACCTATCCCACAAGACATTGTAGGCCTCCCTTCACATTCCCCCCACCCTTTTTTTTTCCTGAAGGAAGCAAAAGAGAGATGAGGCAGAAAGAGGAGGAGCTATACCTTGTTCTTGCACTTAAATCAATTGGAAATTTCTATCCCAGATACAAAAAAACCTCATTCAGTACAGTTTTATTGTATGAGCTTTTCACAGAAATGCCCAACTGAACAACTCAGAGCAGACATTTTAGTTTCCCAGCTCAGTAACTTCTGAATGCTGGACTCAAACTATAATATTATTTTAAATGTATGAGGCTTAACAGGATTTCAGTTAAAACACTTAGCATGAGTCTATCTGAGACATTCCAAAATAGAGATCTTAAGTTCACTTACATTGAACTTTCCCATTTGAACTCCTGGAATAACTTGTTCTCATGGCAATCATGAAATAATGAGGGATAAGGGAAAAAACCCCACTACACTGGCAGTACAACTGACTAATCCTGAGAGCAAAAGAACTGCTATTTTGACTCTCACTTCAGATTTCATCATCAGAGGCAAAAAATATGTAACTATTTTGGTACTAACTCCTCAGTTCCCTAAGTCAGAGAGAAGTAAAAATGGACTTTTGTAACTGTCACAATAAACATAATACCAGAAGTAAAATGAAAATTCTCTTTTTTCTCCCATATATGTGTAAGTAGTGTATACAGGCCTACACACACTCTTCCAAAACAAACCCAAAATCTAATTTTTGGTTTATATGCTGCTAGCAAATTTTTAGCTCAAGCCAACCTCAAATTTTCCTTTAAAACATTAGAACACAATTATACTTATTTTACCAGGAAAAAAATTTGCCCCTTCTGCTTCAAAAAGTTTATGATTACATCTAATGAGATTCCATATTGTGAGCCAGCCAACAAACTAAGTACTGGACATCTGATTAACCATCGCCTGTCTATTTCTTCCTTGTTTTAAAGAATCTACTCTTCCTATTATGTTTTTAATGTTTATATGCACAGCTTTCAGGTACACCAGCAGTGAAATTTCTCAGTAGTAAAGGCTGCTTCACTGCTTGCACACCAAAACAAACCAGAACTCCATTATACTATATTATGCCACAGCTTACAGCCAGGAAAGTGATGAACAAAAAACCACCACAGCACTGCTGTCTCTATTGAGTACAATTAAATCAAACTTCTACTGATGAACAAAAAATAAACATTCATAGTATTTGTTTTACTATGGACCTTGTGCTTTGGCAGGAACAGTAAACTCTCCAATATGTGCAAATGTTTAAATTAGTTGCATTTCCTACAATAATTCACTTCCTATGAACAGTTTACCTTCACCATACAATGATGCTGCTGTTTCAGAAACAATATAATGAGGTCACTTTCATGAAGGTAAGTTCAGTTAAATTTTAACATGACAGGGATTTAGCTTTATCTTGATGTGGAGTGGTGCTTTGCTTTGTGATGTTTACTGCCTATTTCAATATATTTGCATTGCTTGTTAATGTGCTTCTGATGAGTGAAGATAATGAAATCGAAAATTTAATGTAAAAGCCATGATAATATCTGGAGGTACCAATATAATAAACTACTTGTGTGGCAGGAGGTACCACTAAACCTATGCCCAGGCAAACATGTGATACACATAGTATTAGCAGGCAGATACATGGCAGGATTTTTTGTTTTCCCTTTTTGAGGCAAATGCCTAGATTTAAGAATACTAACATAAAAATTGTCTCTTTGAGGACACCTCTAACCCCCAGATTTGTAAGTACCTCCATGGCAGCATAATTTAACAACTATTTCAGTTTTAGTGAAGTAACAGTGTTTACTTTGGTTACCTGAAACTAAGAAGGGAAACATAAGTTGCTACAACATAGTGAATCATAGAGGAAAGAAACACATGCAAGATAAAACACAGAATTATGGAAAAATTGTTGAAGTGCTTTCTTCAGAGCAAATCAAAAGCGGAATTTACTGAGCAACAGCTCAGCAGCAACGGAACTAATCAAAGCCTCAGTTTTAGTAGCTCTGTGTTTTGTAGATAAGGTTATCACACACAGTATGTCACGCCAGACCATAAATGGAAAGACTTACGTCCTTTACCTCAGTGAAAGTTTGAATTTGTATAATGACCTTAGCCTCAGTGGCTAAGGTATTTTCTTCTGTGAAGCTTAGGAGGTCTCCCCTCGGTCCCTCCAACCTATAGAATTTTCTTGTCATTAAGGCCTTGTTCAAATTTGGTTGATATTGGCTGACTCACTAAATTTACTTGAGGAGATGGACAAATTGGCAGCACAACTGCATAAAACTGATTGCCCCACAAAACTGACTCCAATTGCTATGTAATTTTTATAGCATTTTAGCAGACTGTTTTCAGCTCCTGGTTTTCCCAGTTTATCTTATCAGGTGCTCATGTGCTTGCAGAACCAAAACACGCTTTTTAAACCAGCCACCCAACTTTCCCTCTTTGGAGACAAAACCAAAATCAAACCTGATCTGATTTTTCATTTTGCTTTTTTTTTCTTTTTGCTTTCTCGGACATAATTCAACTGAAGTCAGAGTTGTATCAATATAAAATTGAAGATAGGCTCCTGTAAACGATGGAAGAATTTACCTTAAGCTGACAATTAAGAATATGAAATGAAATTCTCTCACAGCAACTCTTGTGTTTTGGTATGTCATATCATGAACCCAACTGATTTCAAATGGACAAAACAATGCACTGTGTTTCCATAGAAACATGTTAGATGAGGATATATACTAAACAGTGGTCTCAGCAAACCAAACTGCATTGCAGAACCATGCCTTTGAAATACATTTCAAAGACAAATGAAAAAGATTTTAAAAGCAGGACCTTGTTTCAACATTTTTTTTCAAATACTAATGAATTCAACAAAACACACAGATAACCAGAACTTTGACCAAATGTCGATGCACTTATTAGTAACATAAGGGTGAAGCAGCTTGTCAGCATAATTCTTGATGTAAATTTGGAAAAAAAATAGCTCATTCTGCTCTGAAACATGCTTAAGGAGTTTGAATTGTTTTTCTTTCTTAAAAAACACATCTTGAATTGACTAAGACAAATTTAGGGTATGTCATTGCAAATATTGTCCCTAGGTGTTCACCTGACCTTGAGTCAAGATGATTTTACACTCTAGAAGCTACTTTTTATGTAACTGTAACCTAATTGAGTTAACTCTGCAAAGTGGCAGAGTACATATAAAATCTAACCCCTTTGTGAGACATTACCGAAAATTCTAAACACTTTGCTCTCAATCTTTGCTTTCCTTAAAGGCAAAAGGAAATTTGCCTTTATTTAGTCTTTGAACTTCAACACTGTTCAATGAAAAGGGTATGAAACTGTAGCTGATGAGACGTCTTCTTAGTGCCAAGAAAAATCTTGACACTAAAGCAGTATTTATCTAATAGCATATGACTCAAAAGAACTTTAAAGTACAGTCTTAATGTATCTCCGAAACATAAATAATATTCAGAGTATTTCTGAAAGGTTTATAACAGTCCTGGATTTTTTTCTGCAACTAAGTACTACACACATTTCTGCATGAGTCGGTAGGCATATATGCACATATACACAAATACAACAAAAAATAATTCAGTATTAAACATTAGCTGTACTCAACCCACTGCATGTACAATAATGAAGCATAAGAACATTTTCCCCTGTTACATATGTAGTAATACAAAGTGAGAAATCACTGAAGAGCTAAGAGCAGAGCATTACTTATAGAATATATGCACGCACACATAAATTTTAACCTTTGTTAGAAAATTAAACAAAGAACAGGAAAACCTAATGAGATTAAAATGCACTCATAAATTTTACTTGCAAGGTTAGAGATCAGCGGTAGACTATTCTTTTTTTATTATTATTTATATAGCATTAAACCATATTAGCTTCACAGAACATTGCAAATTGTATCAATTAAAGAGAAATAAATTAAAAAATTTATAACTCATTAGCAATCAGGATATAACTTATCAGTATTTTACATTAGTGAGTCCTTTACTTGACATAGAAATAAACAGGTACCTACCCTGATCCAAAATCTCTTTCTCTTCTTTTTTTGCCTGCTGCAGCAAAGAACTTCTATCACCATCCTTGGTTTCTGAAAAATAGGTTTAGGATATGATGTTATCCTCTGCATGTGAAGGGAATTGAGTATCTCCCTACTGGGGAAAAAATGCCCCTCTATAATGAACATTTCGTATTTTTATCTATCCATAGTAGTTGTACCAAACAATGCAGCAGTAAAAGAACTGGAATAAAAAGTTAAGATTTGTACTTCAAGCATAGAAACAGAAATAAACACAGAAATAAAAGATGTGCACAGAAATAAACAAGCACATACCCTGATCCAAAATCTCTTCCTCTTCTTTTTTGGCCTGCTGCAGCAAGGAACTTGTATCACTATCCTTGGTTTCTGAAAAAGGGGTTTTAGGATATGATGTTAACCTCTGCATGTGAAGGCAATTGAGCACCTCCCTACTGGGGAAAAAAATGCCCTTCTGAAATGAACATATCCATTCAAAGTTTACCAAACAATGCAGCAGTAAGATTACTTCTGTATAATACTGTTGCTGCAGCTTATATGACTACTAATGTTCAATGTAAACATCCAATTCCTTCCATAAGGCAGTGGGATCCAAAAACTATGGAAATGTTACGATTCGGTTTTGTAGGAAATAGGCAAACATTAAAAAATTGTTAATATAAAGTTTAGCACAGAAAAAGAGGCCAATCTTTAGGGTACACAGCTTATACAGCTATAAAAATGTTGGAAGCTGGAAGTCAACATTAGGAAGAAATGGACAAAAGACTATGGCACACATTTCCACCAAAATGAACAGTGGAGTCCCATAATGGTTTATTAGTTACCAATTTGAATTTTATGCAGAATTACATTACCTCTTTATGAGAATTTTGCATATCAAAACAACACAGGGAAACACATCAGTGAGCATAAGACAACTTGAATAAAATGGATTACAAGTATTTCTGACCTTCATGATGCCCATGTGTCATCTTCAGCATGTCAGACTTGATTGGAACAGGAATATTTGCCTCCTGTGGAATATTTCTGAACATCTCAGGGTTTGCATTCTGAGTGCAGGTCATATATGAGACAGCATGCTTGGCTTCCATATAGTACATAATGTAAAAATTACACATTTCATCATTGGCTGTACCCCTACACAACACAGAAAAGATGTGACACTTAAAAAAAGGACCTGAATATAGCTGCTATTTAATTCATCCTACTTGTTTATTAGAATATTAAAACGTAGCAATGAAACATTTAGATGTCCCACACTAAAAAATGTAATACCTTCACTACAGCGAATACCAAAAGTTTCTTTTGGTTTATACTGAAGAATACACGCTCCCCATGTACCTCAGAAATTCCTAACAATTTTGTTTTGATTCTACAGAAAATTGCGTCCCCTATTTAAACTGCTCTTCCTTCTCATTTCCCCAGTATATTCCACATAGTCCACACTGTGTGATTAACTATGCAAACGTTCTGATGAAATATGACAGAACTGCATCATTCATTACATCACTATTCATACACTTCTCTGTCAATCTTGGGCAAATGTAATTTGAAATTGTTGCAAATAACATCTATGTTTGATTTCAGTGGTTATCTTCTATGACAAATCTTCCCCCTGCCCCCATGTTCAAATGTATCTGTTTATTGTCCAATCACGCTGGTTCTAAAGCAGCAAAACTTAATTTCATTACA
Source organism: Manacus vitellinus (assembly GCF_001715985.3). Lineage (NCBI taxonomy): Eukaryota > Metazoa > Chordata > Aves > Passeriformes > Pipridae > Manacus > Manacus vitellinus. Next base: position 3,315,485 of record NW_021939718.1, on the reverse strand, counting down.
TATTAAAACACCATAAGTATCTCTTAAAGAGAATATAGCACTGTCATCTTGAGAATAACTTGTTCATAAGCTTCTGTAACAAAAACATGACTGCAAGGGGAATGATTAAACACTAGCAAAACACAGTTCTTCTTAAATGTTGTGCATGTATTTGAAACAGAAGAGGTTCTTCTGTACTGATACATAATCCTGTCTTCAGTAGAAAAAACAGCTGGTGCAAGGAAGATTTTTTCTGAAAAAAAATTACTTTGTGAAGCAGACCATACAGGGCCTTTTTACAACTGTGATCTGTTCCTGTTTTTATCTCTACCGTATGAGGCGACACCTTTTATTTAGAGTTAGAATCCTGACAATGGAATAAACTGGGACTTTTAAAGAAAAGTTCCCAAAACACAGGGGTTTACATTGAGATTTTTTAATTAACTTTCACAATTAACCAGTGAGCCACACTCATAAAAGAGATACAGGGGTGGCCTATTAGCTGTTTGCAAAAGACGTCAGTGCTGACTTTTCCAGCAGCATCCTGCAGCATTCATTTATTCACCATAGCAACAATAATGACACAAGCCAGAGGGGAGACAGGGGGAACAGAGGAGAAGAGACTCTTTCAAAAGGGGAGTTGGTATTTTTCCATGCATTGAAAGTTTAGCATTCCTTGGAGGCCACAGAAATGAGGCTCTGACTGGGCAAGCTCTGCTTAAGCTCTTAGAAAGCATTAACTTCACTGCTGGACCTCCAGTGTCTGTCACTGTAATTGCTTCATCTTCGAAACTCCAGTAGAAAAGGGGATGTGGAAACCACATGAAACCTGGTTCACCTGACACGTGTTACTGTGTCTAAGCGTTTGTGCTGGTTTAATTCCAGGTGGCAACTAAGTACCACACAGGCCCTCACTCCCCCCAGTCCTGCCCACCTCAGAGTGGGATGAAGTAAAACTTGTAGTACAGTATAATAATACTAAGTAATAATAAATAAATAACACTGAATAATAGTAATACTAAAACTACTAATAATAGTAATATCATGGCCAGTCTTCGCAAACGAAGATTTGGGAAAGGTCATTCCCCTTCCAGCCTGCGCAGTGGATTTTTTAGGTGAGACACAGTGTGCGCTGAACTGAGCCCACCCTTTAATCCTGAGGTTCATCTGCCGGGGCCGAGCGAGCTCGGACGGTGGCAGCGAGGTCCTCAGGACGTGGGTTTGTTTAGAGTGCCTTTCTCTAGATGAGGACCTTACAGGCTGACGAGCTCCATCTGCCCGGGGGAGTTTCCCTGACCGGGAATCGAACCCGGGCCGCAGCGGTGAGAGTGCTGCATCCTAACCACTAGACCACCAGGGGGCCTCAATAATAGTAATAAATAATATGTTATTTATACTATATATTTATATGTGATATAACAATTATATACACATAATAAAAATAATAAAATACTAATTATAATAATAACGATAACTGTAATGAAAAGGACAGAGACTTTTCCTATTGAAAGTATACTAGTACATTGAAAGAAAATATCCTAATTGTCCTAAGACTGCTTCTTAAACTGTAAGGATTATTCAGCAAACAGGAACTACTTTTGTAGGTTCCAGAAATGCGACAGAAACTTTTTGAACTTGCGAATAAAAGATCAACAATTAAATTGAGGTTTTAGATATGTTTTTAGTGTGACAACCTTTGTAAAAACCTCTTCTCAACTAATTTTACCTCAGCTGTTACTCATCAGTATTTTAACTATTCACTGCAAAGCCATAAATCCATGTTGAATCCTTAACCCTCTACTGAGATACAATCTTAGGGTGCTCGGTGCATTAAAATTTCTTTCCTTGGGATGCTGTAGCACATTCTCCCAGAGTGGAGAGATTTCTGCAGGGTATCTTCATATCTCTACACATGCAATAAATTACAGTTTAAAGAGCCAGAGACAGTTAAGAGAATATTAATATTACATCGATTTTTAAAGCTGTATTTGTCAACTTGATCTTATAGGGCTGTGTCTGCCACAGCTGAATAGCACCACTGACTAACACCGTTCAGATTTTCCTTTTTAACATTATTATTAATTTCTGGTTTGATTGTTCTTCATAAAAGCCTGTACATTTTTATATTGAAAAAAGGTAACTGGTGTATTGGTCCAAATTTTTAAGGTTAGATTCTACAACAGGTCAAACTATCAAAATTTTATAAGCTTCTATAAACTTTCTTTCCAGAATAATGCAGAGAAATTGGGAAGTTTTTATTATTTCACTATAAACAGTCAATAATGTCACCTTATTAAAAATGTACTTTCTGGAATTGATATTCTCTATCCTTCTCTAAGTGCAGATCAGCCCAACACCTGAGTAAGGTGTTTGGCAGCAAAGCTTCACTGGAGAAATGTTCTGAACACTTCAGCAAAGTGAATATTCACGTAAGTAAAGCCAGTGAACATTGTGTAGAGTTAAATCTTGAATAGACTAGAAACAAAACAGAACATTCTGGCAGAAAACGTGTCTTAGAATTACCTTGGAAGAAGACATGAAACAAACACATTTCTTCATAGAACCAGTATCCTGGAAAAACACAGTGAGGAAATGGAGCAAACAGACAAAATTTACCCTATATGTGTCTCTGTAGTTCTGCCTTCCCCACTGAACACACATCTGGCTGCCAGGATATCATCATAGCTCACATCTACTGGATGTTCTACTGGGTAGAAAGCCTGAAAGACAGGATGATTCACCATAATCAGTGGAAGTGTTTCATATCATTTACATCAATATGCACTGATGAGAATGACAGTGATACCCATGTGAAATGGTTTTTGCATCATAATCTAATTGTGATAATAATACTTAGCAACATTCACTCCCAGTGGCACCACAACATGTACCAGTGGAAACAGCAGGATGCAGATCCGTGGGCACACGATTTCCAATTCAGCTTCTCAGTTTTGAATAAAGATAATTAAAATTTACAGTTAGAATTACAAAAAACAACCAACCTGTGGTAGTTGCGGACTCTGTCTACCAATCAATGTCCATTGACCGTTTCTCACTCTGTATCCACTCACTACTTTACCTGTAAGATACAGGTGAACCAGAGACATAAACACGTTGCAGTGTCAGCATTTTTCTGTTACGTATTTGATACTCCTATGTTGAAAAAAAACCTCTTACCTAGTCTGTGTGTATGAACTCTGTAGGCAAAAAGATGCATTGGAAATCTTTTGTAATGGCAGGCAATGTCTGCATCAACCACTGTTAAAATAGGACAGCAATAAACAATGACAAACACATTATTTATCAAACAGATAAAAGTTAATTACTGTACTCATTCAGTATGGTTTACAAAAAGTATACCTACACTGGACAACAGACAACTTCAAAAGATAATAGATAACATCTTATATTTCTGTAGTGTCTATCTCAAGAAATCTGCAAATAAAACCCAATAAAATATAATAAAGGTCAGTTGAAAATTACTTTCTGTGACGTACATACAAAATTGGGCTGAAAGCCAGAAGTACTTTTTCCAGTGTACGCTACCGATATTTAACCAAATAAAGTAATACATTTGCTTACAGACTATGTTGAGGGACACTCAAAATAAACATGTAAACTTTCAGGAGAAAACTAAAATAAACTGATATAATTCTAAACTAGTGAAATTTACAAGGAAAGCTTGATTTTAAAGGCCCAGACTTAGAGGTCTAGGGTTAGACACAGACTTTGGTAGGGAAGTGCTGTACAGTGTTTGAAGACTAGTAGTTGTGTTAGCTACAGTACATATTGCTACTACTAAGGAAGAGCCTACAGAAAAATCCCTTTGCCGATGCCTCTCTGAGAGGTGGCTGCATGTTTCCTGTTCTAACAAACCTCATGCTCTACTTAAAAACTGTAAATATGATTGAACGTGAGAAGGTAGCTATCAACAGGGACAGAACTGTTTGCCTGTCCCTTTGACCAAAGATTCTGGAGGGTGTTTGGGTATTAATTTGATATGTTTTCATATTAAAGGGCAAAATATGTGAAGTTTCAATTCAGATTTAAAAATGTTTCAAGTTTCTGAGTTCACTAAACAGTTGGAGTCAGCTGAGCATTTGATCACCTCAATCCTATTTAGGCAGCTAACTGTAAATGGGACAAATGGTGTTCTCAGCTATCTAATTTAAAATCGTGGTATAACAGAGGAAAATGTAAAGTCAGTGTTCAACTTCCTTAAAACGGAACGTTGCACGGTAGCCTGAAGAAGGGATACTGTGACTATCCAAGCTAAGTTTCAGATAAAATCCACTGAGTAGGATTCTGAATCGAAACTGTTAGGAAACTTTCTTTTACAATGTTTTTTCAGCATTTTGACCTTTTAACCGACCAGCAACATAGGAATAAAATTCTTAAACAGCAACTCCTTACTGGTAGAAATTCATTCATTAAAACTGAACTCTTAGTAGAATCACAAGTATCATGGATAACAAATACAGATGAAGAAGAGTCTAAAATATTCTATGGCTTTCTAGGAGGAAAAGAAGGAAAATAGGTAGAGACTTTTTTGTAAAAATATTAAGATGAAAGTAAATCAAAGAAATACTCTTAGGAACCCTAGAATCTTCAAAGTTGCACAGATCATTATTGTTTTGTACAACACTGTGTTTCTACAGCATTGATTGCTTTTACTGATGTAGTCATCAGGAAATATGATACAATCTTCAACATAATTATTTTTTCATAATTTGCTTAATTAAGTAACAAATAATTTGTCCATCTAGAATTCAAGAAGTCTCTTCTTGAATTTTCTTCTTCAAAAACTAATAAAAATAAATCAGATGTTGAAATTATATAATCCCTTTGTAGAACAATGACTCACCTTTCTCGCCTGGTGGTATGACAGTGTTCACAGACATCATTAGATACATTCCAGCAATCAAAGGCTGCCTGCAATTCAAAACCCAAGCTCTGGTAAACAAGTGCTCTGCAAGTGACACGATATGCAATACCATTTAACACCACTAATGTCTAAATGTTGAATTACATCTGAAACAGGTCTGCTAAGAAAGAAGCTGTTATACAGCACCTCCTCCTCCCTCCTTTTTTTCATACAGTGCTACAATTCTTAAAGCATTTTTTGCAAAGTATGTGAAATAGGACAAAACTATCATCTACATAATTGCTGTTCTTGTCCCAGATTTCTAAATATGATGCTCTTAAACTGGATTAGCTCAGTACTGATAGCACCACTTGACTGTCAAGTTTCTTAGCAGAAATTACATCTTTTGCCAACAGATATCACATAACTTCAAAATTCTTAATATTGTGAAGTATGTATTTTTTTTATTTCACGTGTTTTCAAAGGAATCCATACCTTCTATTCTGATGAAAAAAATAATAGGTATTTTTAAAGATACTCACTTTTGATGTGTCAGATGTAAAGTTACACCAGAGCAGTCCTTGTGTTTATCTGTACAAATCATGAAACGGTTTAATAATTAGCAACTGAAGCCCTGCAAATTATTACATATTAATAAGATTCTTTCACTGTGTAAAAAATATCAGAACAAGTTTTAATCTTATTGTTTGCAGTCAAACCTTCTTACTATGTAAACATTACTCAAATTGCACAAACCTGAACATCACAATACTGAATTTGTAGCAAAATCCTAATACAGAGCAAAACTGCAGTGGATGAAAAACTGACTGCTTTTATGACAGTAGTAATTCTGGATCGTCATGAACTAGCATCTGAGAGATGAAACAGCATCGTGTTTACAACAGCAGAAAAAGTTGTTTAGCTTCAAACAAAACTGTATTTTGATAACAGTTAGAAAAATGAAAGATTTGTAAAAAGTGATGATATTAGTCATTAATACTGCAACTGCCAGAAATCCTTGTAATAAAGACAAGAGGTGAATTTAAGATACTAATACAGAAAGTGATTCTGTTTTTCACTGGATATCCCAGAAGGTGAGTAAAAATAGCTATTTTATTTGTTAATGTACTGTATCTTCATTATCTTATATGTTTGATGTTTTAATATAAAGATAAAATTGTCTGTGTAGTTACTCAGTTTTAGTTGCTGATCTAGGAGTTCAATCTTTGTTCTTTTTTAAGGAAGTTTATTTTTCTTATGTGTATAACAATAACAGCTGTAGTTAGAAGATGGGTCTAATTCCAAAAGAAGTAAATAGAAAATTCTTAAAAAATATCCTCTAACAGTATATGCTTCAGATGAGAAAGAGAACAGAGTAGCTTTGGATCTGCTGACAAGTGGTTACTTCAGAGAGTTTTTCCTCCCACCAATAGCTAGATTCCAAACTGAAAAAAGTAGTGCATTTGAACAGAAGCAAGGATAATGATCAGATTGGGACAAAATAGGGAGACTTTACTGATTAAAAAGTATCAGTTTAGTTTTTCAAACATTAGTTATTTCAGTCACATGCCATCTCACTACTACGAGCTCTGTTTTTTACTCACCACTGATACTAGAATTTATTAGAATTTGTTTTCCATATGTTCACAATGCAAGTGTACAAATTAATACATGTGTTACGCATGTGAATTAGTTGCTAACACAATTTCACTAGGCTCATCATTATGGCATTTGCAAATTCTCAGCTACTTGACCTCTGTGCATCCCACAAACACTTTTGGATTTAAAAATCTGAATCAGTAAACCTTTGAAAATAACAATAAAAAGGGAGTCTTCACTATCCACAGAAAAGCAAAGCTACAACAGTAGCTCTTTCATCAAGATCTCCTACTACTTTAGTTGTATTGAATAGGTGTCATGCAAGAATATGCACGAGTTTTCAATCACAGATAATAAATGTTTCTTTCAAATTGCCAAATTAAGAATCCAAAAGCACCAGAAAGACTAAGCTATTAGGACAGAAGCAGGGGAATGGCTGGAAAACATTCAAGAGAAAGAGAAATTAAATTCTTTGTCAGTGGTTTTAGAAAAAGTTCAAGATACGTGTTTACTGTTCATCCTCTACTCTTCACTGTAGGAAGCTTCACTTACAGTTTCAATACCTCTATGGTTGCTACAAAGTTCTTTGTGAAGTCTCTTTTGCCCCACCCTCCTCGTTTCAAACTAAATTTTTTGACTAAACTTTTGGCTATTCACGTAATACAGGTGATGCTGCAGAACTCAGTTTTCATAAGTTTAACATTATTAGAAAGTCTGTACTATATCGATTTCAATGAAAATTGGAAAATGCTTGCTTCCTCTCAAACATTATCATTTGAAGTAATAAAATTAGAAGAATTAAAATGCAATCAGTAGTTTTGCGTCTCTCAGTTTCGGAATTTTAGTTGAAAACATCACCATCTGGTCTTTTGAAGATTGCTGCAAAAACTATCCCAAGAAAATAAAACCAAACCTGTCATGTGCCAAATATGAGTCATGTTTGAAAAATTTAACCTTTACTATGTCATAGTACCTCTTTTAAAAATAGCACAGCAGGAAGAAAGAAAGAACTCCAATATACTTAAGTTTGGCAATATTAAGGTATTTTAACACTATTTACATTTTCAGACTATGAAAAAGATTTTATTCAGTATTTTCATCTAATTGGAGAAATTTCAAAATGAAGTGAAGATAGTGGTAAAGTTGTGGTTGTTACTATAAAAGGTAACCATCTAAATCAGTATCAGGAGAAACACAAATCAACTTGTGGCACAAGTATTTGATCTACAGTGCTGTTTTAAGAGTAAAATAACAGATGGACACTTTGGTCTAGAGTTTTAGGGAATTCCTACAGCAATTTATTATTTTGTTTGTAGTTATATTTAGCCATAACTTGGCTAAACATTTTTCTAACAACTACAGAATGGAAATGATGTTTTCTTGATTCTCCTTCCCTACAGCTTTGAAATACTCAAAGCTCTGAACCCTCCACCCAAGAATGCTGACTACAGTGGGGTCATGTCAGTTCTCAGGGCTAATTCTTTTCAAGCTTCACTGTCTGACCTAAGCAAAAATACGCTTAAACAATGCACAAACCAAACAAAATCTAGCATCTCTTTTGCGATCTGTCAGTCCAGCCTAACTCCTTTGATTTCTTTGTTTCAGATATTCAGTACACATGCACTGCTCTGGGACAAAGAAGTTACTAGTTACTATTTGCCATATGGCAAAGACTGGAAAATGCATTTTTATATAACTCAGAAACAGGTTCAAATGAAAGCAAACCATCCATGCAGAATTTCCAACTCAAATGAAACCAGAAGTTGTGCTTATGATTGCCTTGTGTAGTGTCCAATTATAACACATATTATATATTCCCAGCTTTTATTTACCTAAGTCAAACAAAATAAGACTGTGAAGGAGCAAGATTCAGGATGGGAACAGTTCCAGGCATGGAGGAAGATATACAGTGATTGTCAGGACTTTATTATACGGACTTTACAGTTTTTGTATGTTGCCCCGGGCGTGCCCAGGCATGCCTGCTTCCCTGCTCCATTTCCTTCCCCGGCTCCTCCCACATTCCTCTCAATTTGCCTGTGTCCCTATCCCAATTTGTTCCCCCATTTGTCTGTCTCATGCTCCACCTCATGTTCTGGCCCTTTCCCCGCCTGAACTGATAAAAATCCTGTGCACACCTCAATAAAGGATTCCATCTACACCTCTACTTTGTCTCTGAACCCATCCATGCTGTGTCACGGCCCCATCCCCCCTCCGACCATGGCAATCGACGGTGCATGTTAAAACGGCTTCAGATTTTAAATATATCCTTTTAAAAAACTGTACATGACAACATTGTAATGGTCACTCCAAGTTTAACTGCCAATAAATGTTTAAATTAGTTAAAAAGAATCACCTATGCTACTCCTGTTTATAATATTTTCTAGGAGAAATATCTCAAATACTAGAAATACTCAAGTTTGTCAAATGAAATACTCATATGTGAAGTGAAGGCAAATTATCCTGAAGAGAAACACTCTCATTCTGTAAGCCGATTTTGACAGGACTTGCAACACGAGTCTGACAAGCTTCCTGCTAAATCTGTCTATCCAGATCAACAATCCTGAACTCTTTAATTACATGCATGATAATCTGCCATAGACTTCCATGGCTTTGTAGATGCTTAAAATTATACGGTTGGGGTTTTTTTTACTCATAAAAACAAACACTCTTCAAAACCTACTTTCTCTGCACTTTTGGTACACAGATTATAAACTACTGAACACTGCTCAAACTATTTATTCAGCTTCTTCATTATTCTATTTCTAATATTTCATAGGAACACTATAGCACTCACACATGGCGACTAGAATACTTAAAAGCTTTCACTGTAACAGTGCAGCACTTTTTATGAAGCTCCAAACCCCTTGTTATTTCAAAGTCAGCCTTTGATTTGTACCAGAATCTCCACATACAGTCTCAGAATTGGCTTTGCCTCACTAAAGATAAGAAGTAGCCTCAAAGGTAAGCACAACCTCTGAGCAAGGCAATTCCAAAGCTAATGCCCACAGGGAAGTAACTTTGTTCAAGTTATATTTAAAAAGCAAAGACATGCAGCACAAAAATGAACTTGAAGTCTTGGTAAAGAATGAGACAAATTCAGTATGCTGCATTCAATACTGATAGCTAGTATAATATACATAAAAGAAAACTAGCTCAAATTGTTTTTTCCATGGAAGTGAAGGTGCTTGCAATTGCCAAGCTGTTCACTCATCCAAAATCAATTCAGCAAAATTCTTTTTAGAAGTCTAGTAACATGTAGAATGAAACTCTACCTTTATTCAAAATGCAAACACAGTCCCCCCACTGACATTTTCACAACTTACTTTCAAAATAGAAAGGAGACTAACAATTGCTGAAACTGACTCAGCGTAATTTTTTAACAGTTGAATACCTCGTAAGGGTCACAGATGATTGATTTGCTAAGAGGATATCATAATATGTCATAGCCATGAATATCTGTGAATATGCAAAATTAATTTTATTCAAGACACTAGGATATTCAAAAGAATATCAAAGAGAAGCACACTGAATCTAATGTTCCAAATAAGGCTACAACTCAATGGCAATGTACAACTCACAGACTTATGAAGAAACAGATATTTTTAAGATATCTGCCAGCTTGGTGGTCCAAAATAATTACTCTCCCAACCAAAATAACCCAAAACCTAACCCAACACAAAGAATCACACACACCCTGCACAAAAGCAGGTACATCTATGTTAGTATATGTAATATGGGTATCATAATTTTTGTATGGAATGATAGCAGGGAAAAATAAATCTTATCCTCATGGAAAAAAATGGGAGTTAGAGAAGGAGCTGAGAATGCAAATGTTGTTCCTTGTGCAAGAAGGAGAGAGAACAAAAAAGGGAATGAAGGAAGAGGCAGAGCTGAAAAAAAATCAAATAATTCTCCATAAGTTTGCCCAAGCATCTGACAAAAATTATAAATTACTTCAAAGAATGCAACACTTGCACACATAAAAATAACACAATGTGAAAACCTTCCATAGAGACTAAGTTAAAAGACATTATTGATAACTTCTAAACAGTTTGATTCTTGAGGATAACAACTAAATTCTCACATGTACTGGAAAGGACTAAGATAATAGCATGGCAGACAAAGAAAACTTTTTATTTGTTAGAAAACTGTATCCACTATCAGCCATAACTCCAAACAAATATAATTTTTGCTATTGCAATATAAGAAGTGAAGAAAGTAAAGTAAAGAAATTGATGTTTTTCTAAGATGGTTCTTTGCACATATCCCATTTTTTGGCAGAATGTATTTTTGGTTTTCCAACTTATTTTTTAATATGCTCATTTTAGACAAGGTACAATAAGCTTTATTTTGATATCTGAGCATAAAGTGCATACCTAAATAAGAATTCTTAGCTCAGGATTAAAGCTAAGAAGGGATGGAAAGGAGAATGAATTTAATACCTGGTTAATGAAATGAAGAAATGTTCTTTTTAGAAAGAGTGGAACATGAGAGTGGACAGATTTTACCTTTTGTAATGATACTAGTATCACCCCCTACATCATAGTCCTATCAGTTCACACTTCTTAAATTTTCATAATTTTGCAGGTTTATATCCATGACATTTCTAAGTCCTGCAAGATATTCTAGGCAAAAAATAAGGGTGACTACTGCAGGGGGGGGTGTTTCAGGGGTATAAAATTATGTCTTAATTTCAGATGATAATTCATTTCACTGTAGTTTCTCTAAGTCTGCAAGTGGATTTTTTGAGTAGAAGTTTTGACCAACAAGTGAAGTTATTAATAAAAATTTCCGAATACATTCTTGGCTAATATGCAATGAAGATTACTGGTCTCATTTGTTTCTTTTTCTTAATAACTACATACTCATATATTATACTTAAGAGTGAAAATGAACAGTGAGAACTCTCACTGTCCCCAAGCAATAATGAGCAGGCTCTCAATAAATATGCTCTCTTTAGAGATTTGTGACTTTAATTATTCAGGATTTTAGCAGGCAGAGAAACCCATGGGTTGTAAGGGTCCCTCATGAACTTCCTCATGAAAATCAATTCTTTCAACTTCAGTTGTGCATATTTGCATATATACTTCATTTAAACAATGCTGGCACACTCAGTTTATTCCTTCCTCCTCCTCCTCTACCAATTTTGCCATTATGCTACATTATAACTTCCCCTTTTTGTTGTTATTCAGCCTACTTCCTTCTTCTTCTTCATCCAACATTTTCATTATCTCTTATCCCATGAGGATCTCCACATTCTCATTTAAATCCTACGCAGTAACATATCACAGAACAGTTTCATGAGAATGACGACCCACACATTTTTTACTCTTGATGACCAGAGAGGTCCTAACCTAAAAACTTTACACAGGATGTGATTTACAGACTGAATAAGAATACACGCATCCCAAAGGTGTCTGAACAAGGCATTTCATGTTTAAAGAAAAAGGTACAATATGAAATATAAAAAAATAAATAAAATAATCCCCCCAAAATCTCACATCACAAATATCTCAAGGTGCATTAATGAAATCCAAATTTCACTCATCCCACCTCATAATGTATGGGCTGGATGAGCAGTGATGTGAACTGAACACTGGTTAAATGGTTGTCTTATTGGAGGATGGTGTAGTCCAGGAAACAATATTGGTTCCAGTCCTGTTCAACACCTTTATTAATGGCCTGGATGAATATATATATCATATTTATATATATCATATATATATATATATGAGATATATATATATATGTCAGGTGCGCCCTCAGCAAGTTTGCAGATGACAATGCACTGGGACAAGTGACTGGGACAAGCACAATCAGATGTTGAGCTGCCATCCAGAGGAATCTGGACAGGCTGGAGAAAGGGGTTGACAAGAACCTAATGAAATTCAATGAGTAGAAGTGCGAAGTCCTGCACCTGGGAAGGCACAACCCCAGGCACCAGCACAGTCTGGGGGCTGCCCAGCTGGGAAGCAGCTTGGTAGCATAGGCCTTGGAGGTCCCCATGGACACCAAAGTGACCATGAGGCAGCAGTGTGCCCTTGCTGCCCCAGCACATGGTATGCTGGGCTGCATTAGCCAAAGTATTGCCAGCAGGTTGGCAGAGGTGATCCTCTCTACTCCTCCCTAGTGAGGCCACATCTGGAACACTGTGTCCAGGGTTGGGCTCCCCAGTACAAGAGAGACATGGAGAGAGTCCAGCAAAGGGCTATGAAGATGATGAAGAGACTGGAGCATCTCTGCTGTGAAAAAAGGATAAGAGAGCTGGGACTCTTCAAACTGCAGAGAGGGTGCAAAGAAGCGGAAGTCAGCTCTTCTCAGAGGTGCCCAATGACAGGACCACAGATGATGGGCACGCACTGAAACACAGGAGGTTCCCTCTGCACATCAGGAAACACTTTTCACTGTGCAGATGTCTGAACAGTGGCAGAGGTTGCCCTGAGAAGCTGGGGTGTCTCTGCCCTTGAAGATGCCTGGACATGGCCCTGGGCAACAGGCTGTAGGCGGCCCTGCTTCAGCAGGGTGGGGATGGACAAGATGACTCCCAGAGGTCTGTTCCAACCTCAGTCATTCAGTGCTTCTGTGAAGCACTCAATGACAACAATAAGCATATTGCCATGCTTGAAATAAGTGCTTCATCCTTAAAAAAAAAAAGAAAAAAAAGTGACACTGTCTCCACAAGTTATATTACTTCCAAATACAGATACTGTGACTGGCTGGCCAGTGTACATAATCTTTTCACCATCTACTCAAGTAAGGGATAGGTTAAGGATGTTCACAGCTATTTGTTTCAACTTTATCAAAGAGAACACTGAATTATATATGGAAAACCCAAGTTTCTCCCCACATTTAGAATTACTAATCTGCTTCTCCATTACTTTATGTCCTCTGCTCTACATTTTGAAAAAAATGTGTTCACTTTTCAAACATTTATAGATAAATCAAATTTATAACGTCAAGTTATTATACAAACTGTATTACAAATACGCCCACTGATCTTTACCTTTGTAAATGGCACTAACAGAAAAATTGTTCTCTACATGTAATGCAAATATTTTGATGCTGCAACTGATACAACTTACAGAACAAATTTCCAAAATACATACCTCTAAATGCACTAATATCTCCATAGTGTACCTGGAGCACAAAATATCTGCCACCTGTTTCTCCTCCAACTCTGAATCCAACACCTAAGAGAAGGAAAATGCTTTGTTTTCAGAAACAATAAAATACAAGATGGTTCACCATCGCCAACCATATAAAAAGTACAAAGCACTGTAATAGCTAGGAGATGGGGTAGAAAATTTCACTGAGACACCAGTAAAGAAAACTTTGTCCTGAAATCCAGGTAAACCACCAGCACAACACGTGTTCCCAGATTAGGAAGCAGGACCATAACTTAGTTATTAATGAATAGATACCTGCTTTTTGCACTGAATTCTCTCAATCAAATGATATTAATTTAGATTCCATATATATATATATATACACATATATATTTACATATATATTTATATATATATATATATAAACACTATTAAACAAATTAAAAATAAAAATTAAGTTTTGCCATCCATGTATGATTTGGTAGAACTTTCATTTCTCATGCAACCTGTACATGATACAAACTGATTAACACTGACTTATTAAGAAGACATTGAGAATTATAAGATAAAAAGATTTGCAGTAAAATATTTTGAGATGTAAATTAATATTGTATGCAGAAAAAATCTTGAGTACATAATGCAGCTATGTTACTTGTTGACAGAAGTAAGCACAGGCACAGAAGACAATGGAGAAGTTTAAAATAATTTGAAATAATGAAATTGCAAAATATCGCCATCACCAAAAGGAACTTCTCTAAACCAATTCTACAATGAACACTCTCCAGAAGAAGCAGAGAAAGTAATTTTTTCATATTTGGTCAGAGAATCCCACAGTAACAGGTAAAGCCTATTTATAAATGGGACTGCAGCCTCTCTGTGCAAAAATGAGGCCACTTTATGAATACTCCCCACAAACCTTGTATTTTTGGACAGCTTAGAAACAAGAAGAATACTACTCGCTGGGTTTTAACAGCAAAGTTTCCACATAATCCTCCAAGAACCAGACTTCCACAGAACCTTCCAAGTAACAATTTTTTAAATTGACATTCTGATAACGCAGTCAAGTAACATTCACGTTGATAAGTGTGTAAATAGATTACGAAAAATCAACATTTTTATGATATTGTGCACTGCTCCTGGTTATGAAAATAGGCAGTAAAAGACTAAATTAAAAACTTCTAGAATTCAAGGTATTTTCAGACTGAGGCTATACAGATATTTCTAGGACCCTTAGTGGTTATTAAAAAACAGCTTCTTCCGGTTTTCCAGACATATCACTCCAAGGAGCTTTAAAAATTTTGATTTAATTCAGTAGAGTAGTTATCATACAAGAAAATTGGTATATAAGCATGTTGCTCAACTGCATCAAAGCATTAAGAAATGCAAAACACTTTACATTGTACAATATATTTAAGACACAGAAAAAATTCAATTGAACTTGCTCATGGTTTTCCAAACACATAAAAATATTTCAGTACAGTTTGTGTGCCACTAAAGATATATAAATAGTAACCTTCCAGTAACACATAGTAGGAAACACAAGATTAATGCTATATAAAAATAAACATTATATCATGACAGTTATCTCTCCCTCAGCCTTTCTTCCCCCTACAGAAACCCAAAATGTTATAGCAAACAGAATGACAAAACCCCTCAAGCACATTAGCTAGCATAATAAATGTCATACTTTGTGAGTCTCATGTTTATAGTTTCCATCAACTAGACATAACAGAAACATTATAAGAGGTTCCCAGATATGCCAGGTGCTTACTTCCATATCCTCTCTTTTCTCTTGCCCCTGTACACAAGAACTCCACACTAAAAGGACAATACCTTTTGGTAGCCTGGTGGGTGGAGCATTTCTTGCCCAAGCATACAAAATGTTAGATTTATCTCTGCACGTTCCTTCATCACAGTCCCTAAACATGAGTAAAGAAAAGGGAATATTATTTTTTAAATCTTAAAATCAGAAAATGGCAGGTGAATTACATGCAAACCCACTAATTTCAAGATCTGTGAAGATATTCCTGGATGTATGTTGATCAAACACATTTGCTTTAATGTCGATTGTTTTCACAGATATCAGTATACATTCCAACTTCTTTTATTTCTCTCCCTCTGCCTTAAGACAGTGTCAGGCAAACAGTAACAAAACCATAGACAGTTCTGATAGGCCCTGTTAGCCTAACAGCCAGTGAGGAAGAAAATGAAGAAACTTTTGTGAGAGTGAACAGCATGAAAATTTCTAGCACCATTAGCTCAACTGACTCAAAATGACGACTGCCACATTTACACAGAGGGACAGGACTCATGCACAAAGCAGAAAAAACTTCCCACAAGACATCACAGCCTTAAGTTAAAATTGGTTATTTAGAAATTGTTTAATTCTTAAATTAAAAAAAATGACAGGAATCTGTGTATGAACCCACAGATAGGAGGCACTCAGGCTCTTTCCTGTTGATGCTGTGGGATGTGTCGGTGCTAAAAAATCTCCGGAGCAGTTAATTAGGAGTGAGATAAGGAAAGGGTTTATTGTGCTAAGGCAAAAGATGTTACAAGACGTCCGAGATGTTACATTTTATAATACCACCTATCCAATCCCAAATGTGTCCACCCTGTGGTCTTTACTCTGGACCACCCCGGGGTCCACCCCCTGAGAAATGGGTCTGGGGTCTTTTACTTCATCATCTTCACCATCTTCAGAGCACAAAGGGTACAAAGTCACCTAATTCTTGACCGTGTTCTACGGTTTAGGCCAAGATATAAGCATTCTCCAAACAATCTAGGCCTTGCCTTGACAAGAGACTAAACATTTCTACTGGATTTGGGGGTAGGAGTGATATAGGGAGCATAGACTGGGGTAAGAGGGTTAAGGAATGTGTAAACTATTTGTACTACAGGAAAAGGGATGTGAGGGTTGCTGCTTTTAGAGTCTACTTCCACTGCTTATAAAACTTATAAGGCTTACAAATATTAGAAAAATAAAAAACCATTAGGGGCTTAAGGCATCACTGTACTTTATGCAAGCTCATTGCTTTAACATAATTTTTATGCCACTGCACAATTTCTTGTTTTTCATAAAAAGAGAAATCAACACACATACACAAAATAGAAACAACCATTAAAAAAACCCCAAACAAATCAAACCAAATAAAAAACTACCAAAAAAACCCCCGAAACAAAAACCCATGGGAAAACAAAAACAAAAAAGAAGAGTTTGCCCAGTTACAGACCAAACAGGTTATGAACACTTTCAAATAACTTAGAGCTTGAGTTGTGCAAGCAACTAACCTCTAACTAACTAGCCTCTGCAACTAACCTCGCAGGTGACACTAAGGCTGGAGAATGAAAGACTTCAGAAGACCGATAAAGTCTAGATACCTTGAATCTGCAAGAGCTGGTAAACCTGGGGCACAGACACTGTCAAATCCGTAAAAGGCCAGTCAGGCACAGTCGTACAGACTCCACAATGTACCTGGATCACATCCAAGAAGGTGCTGACTGCTCCACATGGGTGTAGGCCATATGATGATATACATGGATAATCAAACAAGGGACCCTAAGGAGCTTTTCCAAACACCTACCTAGAAGATGTTTCTCCCTCTCAATCATCTAGGTTTATTTATGGGGTGTATTTGTACTTTCTTCAGTGGCAAAGCATCACATTGCTGAGCATGGAGTGTAGAAGTCATTCAACAGGTGCAGCAGACACAGGTATGACTTCTAGAAAGCCTACTCTGAAACTATTTAGACTACTTCAACTGATCCAAGTCAGATGCGATAAAGGTTGATACCCATGCCAAGCTTTCATTCCAAACCAAAAGGGTACAGCCTCTTCTGTTTATTACTGCTTGTAAAATGAGACCTGAAAAAAAGTCTGTACACATAAGGCATGACATATTTCAGTCACTTGAAATTCTGGGGAGAACAGAGTGCCACACAGTGTGTGGAAGAGTATAAAAGCATTGAAGACCAGGACATCCAGCAGGCTCACTAATGTGTCCGTTGAGGACGGCTGGGCCACAGGTGCAAATGACAATGATGCCTTCCAAGCATCTCTCAGGAATAACCAGCTCTTCTGGCATATATATCAAACCATCTCAGCAGGACATTATGCCTTTCTGTGATCCCAGTGAGCCTTACTGCAACCAGGCTACTGTATTTGTTTCTGACAGAAAGCACTGTCATAATCATGAGAGTGTCAAGAGAAAATGCCACTTCTTCCTTTCCATTAATTATGTTCTTAACATATATTTTTAGACCTTCAAAACTAACAGTTTGGCCATCTGCCCCTTAAAACATGCCCCAATGGACAAGGAAAACTTATTTTAGGGCAAATGAAATGTTTTGATTGACACAGCTGCAGCTGAAAACTACACAGCTTCCCAATGCTACAATATAAAAAACACAAGAGACTTCAGGGGTCTAACCAGGTATTGAGATGCAAAGTTTGGAAATCTGCTTAAGAGATTGTTTAGGAAGAACACCAGCAGAAACTACAAGCACAGTCACAGCTTCACCACCACACTCTGGGCCAGGTAGCCTTCATTTATATCACAGTATTTTTAAGAACACATTAGTTAGGTAAAAAAAACCTACATGGACTGTTTCACACTTTCTTCCTGAGACATTAGCCAATGGAGGAGGAAGATTTCAGGGGAGAAAGATAAAATACAGACACTATTCTTTCATTTTGCTTAAAAAATGGTCAACCCTCTCATTTAGCCATCAATGCTGATCTTGAATCATCAAGTTTTCAGAAAAAAAACAATCCTAGAGGAGATTCCAAAGAAGAGGTAATATAACTGATGAACAGATTTAAAAGCAAGGGGCTAGTAAAAAGTATAAATTTAACAAACAAATAAAAAATTTAACATATCATTGAAATTCACAGCTTCTTCACATGCAAAAAATTACATTCTAAACAGAATGAGTAGCACAGAATACCTTAAAAATGGATTATTACTGTGTATTATACAGTGTATAATACTGTGTATTATACAGTATTAATGACTACTTTTGACTGTGGTCAAAATTAGTGAGTGAGAGAGGTAAGGGAGGGCATGAAAATAGAGCCTGGTGACTGCTTCTTGAATCTTTGGGTTTTTTGCAAACTCTGCAGGACTTCCCAATGGCATTCTCCCCAGTCTTGGGTAAGTTCAAGAGCTTGTTTTTTTTAATGGCACTGGGGTTTTGACTGATTACCTAAACTGAAAGTAAAATATTTTACTATGTCAGCAAGGCCAGTATTTGGCTTTTGTTTTAAGAGTATTTGCATTGATTAGGGTAACAAAAACCTTTTTTTATTTCTTTCTCTATTATACTCTACACCTTGACTCTAAACAAGACTTGTAAAAAAAAAAGGTAATTGAGGTGATTGAGAAAAATTATCGTTTTTAGCTCTGGAGCTGAACATTGCAGAACATTCTGGGGCACTCACAATGGCAAGAAATTACACCCAGAAATAAAATTCTTTCTATTGTCCCCACTCTCCCTTATGCAGTGAAATGCAAGTACTTCACTGAACCAGCCTTGACATCTTCTGCAACTTGTACTGAACTATTGCTGTCAAAGACTTCCAAAATCATCCTCTCCTGCCAACAGAAACAGCTAGTCTGACACAGGAATTACTGGGTGGTGATCTATGACCTGTACTTGTACATTTGATTAGATAACTACCTAAAGTTGCCCTGCCTGATCTCAAACTAAAGGTTACGTCTATGAATCAGCTCATTCATGGGCGTTCATTTCAGTTTTAGGTTTGATGCAGCACAAGACCTGTCTTTCCACAAGACTCCCAAGTTTTGAATAATTCAGCATTTTCTTTTAAATCATTCAAGTGCATTCTTTATTATCTATAGACAATTTGAACTTCTGATCAATCAGTTCAGACATGTTACTTCAATTTTGGCACAGTTTGTCAGCTCAGACAAAACTTCTTGCCATAATGGCTGAACTGTTTTTAGGGTTAATTACGATCAAGAAACAGAACCAGCTACACCATTTTTTTTTGCGTGCCAAGCAACACCTGAGACAATGAGCCCTAGGAGACTACTTGTTTTTTTTCTGTGGAAAGGCCATGGTATTTCAAAAAGAGCGAAAGGCCTGTGCACTTGAGCATTTGTTCAGATAAAGATTCTACCATGTTGCAGTGAACACCAGAGCCAGAACAGGACCCACACTATTTGAGAGCCTTTCAAAAGGCCAGGGGCATTTGCATGAGTAGTGTCAAATCACCACAAAAGGCAGCAGGCCAAATGGGTATAACAGATTTTGGCTCAGCCTGGCTCCAGCCAGAGGGCAGCTAATCCCAACAGTTATCTGGATGCTGTATCTTCCTCTCTCCCATTCCTCCCCACTCAAAACTGGCCTGAATAAAACTTCACACCCCAGGGGAACAAATTTTTTTCTTGCATTCTGAATGCTCCTAAAGACCCATTTTCCTGTAATACAACTAGCCCACATCGTGAAGTTATGAGAAGTAGCTCTTGACTTGACTTCTTTTAACGTTCTTATAACTGATTACAAACCATGCAACTGATGTTGCCCAGAACTTCAATGAAGAAACTACAATAAAGAAAAAAATCTATGTGGCATGCCCTTAATTCAATAAAGCCTGTCTGTAAAAATGTTGACCATGAAAATGTAAGAGAAGAATCTTTCCTAAACAAGTCTTACAGTGGTGCACTTAAACAACCATTCTTTCTCCTAGTTGATGGAAGAGCAAGTGAAATCATCACTTGCTAGACTGCAGGTAACGAAAGGAATAAAAAATAAACAAACAAAATCAAAAACAATAAAGACAAATTATACACAATCATCAGAGTTACTTTAACCAAATTACGTTAGATGTCTCCAGCAAATTTGAATTAATAGGAAAATACATGCTTTTAAATCATACTTACTCTCTGCAATCACTTATAAAAACATAAAACAGTTTTGCACAGCCGAATATTTCAGTGAACATATTTACAAATGAGACACTTACAGAAATATGTACATATACACACACGTTTGTTCATACACAAAATACTACATTAATTATACACACGTGTGGCTACAATGCCTGCAAACAGGCATTTATAGAAGTTTATGCAAGTGTGTCAAAGACATATATGTAGATGTCTACACGTTTTTACGTAGAACACAGATGATCATCTCTCTAGCCTTGCAGATAAGGTAGAGTAAGATGAAAGTTGAAAACTTGCAAAAACAGGGACATGAAATAATGAGACAGTGAATGAAGAGCTTTTCATTTTGAGAATGCAAAGCAAACACAACTAAGAAACCACACACAAAAAAAAGGCACAATGTAATCAAGCCTTGCATATGGAAATATCAGATTTAAAGACAACACTAATGTATTGGGCTTGGCTGAGATGGAGCTAATTTTCCCCACACCAGCCCTTACAGTGCTGTCCTGTGTATGGGTAGCTAGAAAGGTAATGATAACACAACAGTGTTTGGGCTACTGCTGAGCAGTGCTCCCACAGCATCAAAGACTGTCCCTCCAATGTTTCCCCCCACCAGCAGGCTGTGGGTGGGCAGGTTCTTGGGAGAGGCCACAGCCAGGACAGTTTACCCAAACTGAGCAAAGATATATTCCATACTATATGATGGCTGCTCAACAATAAAGGCTAGAAGAAAGAGGGGGGGGCCTTTGTTATTTATGACATTTGTCTTCCAGAGCAACCATTACTTGTGCTGAAGCTCTGCTTCTTGGGAAGTGGCTGGGTACTGCCTGGTGATGGGAAGCAGAGTAAAAGATTTTGTTCTCCTCTGCTTCTGCACACAGTCTTTGCTTCTGCTTTCTTGAATTGCCTTTATGTTGATTCAAGAGGTTTTTTTCCATCTTATATTATCTCTCCTTCCCATCCTGCTGAGGAGGGGAGGGATAGACCAATTCGGTGGGAACCTGGTGTCCAGCCAAGCTCAATCTGCCACAACTAAGTAAGTATTTCATCGTTTGACAGGTAGCTGTTAAGTACAGCAATCAAGAACAAAAGCTGCATTAGCTGCCACACTGAACAAACTGTCACTGGTGAGTTTTTTGCGGGGCAATCATTCTTCTCCAGGGAGAGTGAAGATACAGCCAGGGAACTCAAACTACCTGAACCCTAGTCTCAAAATGGAGATTCGAGTCTGATTCAGCTTTGAAGAATTTTAAGGTTTTTGGTTTTTGATCTGCCTATTCCAAACATCTTTAGAACATCAGCTGTAAGTGACTTAGGCATCATCTCATGACTTCATCGCAACACAAGTTCCTGATCAATCTGTAACAATATAATTCTATCATGTAGGAATTATTTCAAGGCTCTAATACAATTTCTTCCAGGTATATGAAAATGAAACAAACTACCAGTACAATCTATTCAGTTTTAAACAGGATACTCAAGATGTAAACTGCTTTTAAAGGCCACAATGGAAACTGTTTTCTGTTGTGTATTTTTCACATTAAAGTATGAAAGAGGTATATTCTATCATATAAGATAAAAAAAACCACAGAAAATCGGTCTGATGGGAAAAGAAATTAATAGAAATTCTGTGCTTTCAGCTGTACTTTGGTCTGAACTTTTTAAGCACCTGCTTTTCTTGCAAGACAAGATTACAACATTTTCAATATTAAAACGGTTGATAGGTAAAAAGGAGACAGAATTTTTTACAAAAATTTGTTGTATGTTTAAAATATTAATCAAATCATCTCCCCAAAACATGCATTTATTTTCTTGAAAATATATTCTACTATACTGCTAGCTCTAAATTCTAGCTCTAGTTACCTTTTTAGTAAATACTTAAAGATAAATTGTGATTACACAGCTCTATCAGAAAACCTATATTAAAGTTGTTTCTTACAGTTTAGAATAATTCATATAAACCTTTCCAGCATCAGCAAAAATACCTCATCTGCTCTCCTCTGAAAACCTGGAAAAAACTTGCAAAATTACTGGACAGACCATTAATTTCCACCCACCGTCACATTCTCTTCACTTTGGCTTCCCATACCTATTTTAGTGTCACTGCTCTCACTGTTTAGGCATTTTGGAGGGCAAGTCAACCTCCAAACCGCTTGATAAAAGGAATCTTCTTCACCTTATCTTTCACTTAGTTTCATTCTGGACACCTGACACAGTATTTCATACACAGAAAAGCAGCCAACTGTAGTTGAAGCTTAGATTTGTCAGTGTTCAATGACAATCTGCTCACAATAGCTCCTGCCTCCTCCATGGAGACAGGCAATTAGCCATGAAGAATCATAAAACAGACATTTTTCTCTACCTCAGTGAGGAGTTAAGTTAAAAAACAAAGAAAAAACACTTTAGTGTGGAAAGAATAGGTTGTCATACATTTCTTCTTCATTCCAAAATATTATACTTTTTCAATAAATTGTTACAATGGAAAAAGTTTATATGGAAGCAATTAACACACACACACACACACACACACACACACACAAAAGCTGGGTAGTAACAAAAGCAAGTTGCAGCTCTTACCAGTAATTTTCAGTAGAAGAGGGTTCATTACATCCAAACAGTAACATGTGGTGGACTGTGTCCATGCTGGCATGAGGCTTAAAGTCAACTGAAAAACAGAATGGAAAAAGAAGTAAGCTATCCATACTCTCCCATTAAGTCACATATGCAAGAGCATTCTGAGCAATTTTTATTCTGTAATACTAGAAATACGGTATGTCTGTCTCCACTCATTTATGTGCCTACTGCATTTCACTTACAAGCTTTCCTTAAATTTCCACTGAACAGGCCACCTTTCAAGCTAAAATACTGTACCTCACTCAAATCATTGAGAAAAAGTAATTCCAAGTTCCCAATCAAAACCACTGTATTTTCCCCAAAAGTTAATTATGACACTTAGTTAATGTATCAATGTATCCCAAACCGCAAAATTTTACTACCTTTGAAATTTACACTTGAGATTTATAACTACTCTTCTACTTCTTTTGTACTTCATAAAAAACACAAACAAAAAGTAAGTTACAGTTAAGAGCAACTAAAATCTTATGCATTATTGATACCTTCTTCCAGTATTCTACCTGGTTTACATTTTTCTTGGATCATTTTTGGGACGACAGTTTCAAGAAGGGATTATGATTGATTCTTACTAATATGTCAAACCCTCTGGAGTGGAAAACAAGATTTGTTTAAAGTCAACACGATCTCATTGCCCAAATATTTATTATCCTTAGAAACTTAGATGTGAATGTTCACCTCTCAAACGTCCGTTCTTTATCCTATGCCACTGCTAAAACACTGTTTTGGATTCTCAAGTGACTGTGATCCTCTTTACCATAGTAAAAAAGTTTACCAACATCACACTGTAATAATATCAACCATGAATGTACAGTGATGGCATTTCTAAAAATAAAGCAAGCTACATTCCTTTATTACTACTGAAAAGATGTGTCAGACGCAGGGAATGCAGTCAAATTTTTCTTCTCTCATCTTCACAGAGAGGGACATTGGAGGGTTTTTAACCTTATACTACAGCAGAAATTCCAAAGCCAAGTCACTCTTGTTCTTACATGTGCATAGAAACTGAGGAGTCTTAAAGTGTATTTTAGCTCTTAACATGGGGAGATGGTAAAGCCGCAAACAACAGTTCTGCTCCCAAGATTTGGGGATTTAACACGGAGCTGAGGCAGGGTTCCAGAAGTGAATGATGACATGGATTACTGTCCCAGTTTCATGGGGGGGGGGAAGTCAATCAAATAGCTTTTAACCGAATTTTTGGAGCTGAGATCTGTTGTGAAAAGTGAAGAAAACCAGCCAAAAGTTAAGGCATGCACATCGAATTCCAGCTTGAAGTCACAAGGCATGGAGCCAGATCGTAAGAAAATGAGCATACTACAGCAGAGGGCTTGGTTTGGAAACTAAGAGATGGATCTATATGCCCTGGGAAGGTACTTGAAGTACCACGTATGATTTCAGAAGTGCAGAATTTGCCAGCATGATTAAAGTCTAGAGACTACCTAACATCTTTATTTTCCTACAAGTAAATTCTACTAATTTCATAGCTAAAAACCTATTACAGAAAGACCTGTTCTTTTAATGTTTTTATCAGTAACAATAAGTAGGAAAATTATGATTTACTCTCGAATGGGAGAGGCAACTTGGCATTTTTTGTGGATTTCCTACCTTAGTTTTCAGGTGTTTCAGGTGTTTTAAACTGCTGTTATCAATTTCAGTGAGAGATTAAATTTCTGAAACAGTTTATAAGCAGTTCACACATATCACAGAATCATAGAATCAGTCAGGTTGGAAGAGACCTCTGAGATTATCAAGTCCAACCCTTGATCCACTACCACCGTGGTTACTAGACCATGGTACTAAGTGAAAATTCATTAATTTTATTGTCAAAATTAATACCTGTACAAAATGTACTGTAAATTACTGTAAGTAACACCTAAAAGGATAGCCTTCAGTAAATGTAAAATTGAAGGTTAGGCCTCTTACCTGCTAAGCCACAACCTGTGCTGCTGGTTAATACTATCTCACTGCTTCTTTTTAATTTCTCTGCCACTCTCCCATCACAAGTATTTACCCTAATGACTGAGCCAGGAAGTCTTTTATTCTCTCCACACAGCGCCTGTTACAATTACATTCCAGTGCATGGACAGGACCTTTAAGTGCTATTATAAAACTTATTACAAATAGCTTAATAAATGATACTCTTACTAATACGAAATAATGGACCAGAGTTAATAAAGCAAAATCAGTTTTCTGTGTGAGACACTTGCACATGCTATTTTGCACATGCAGTATAGTTGCACATGCTATATAGCTGATATACCTCATCACTGCTTCTGAAGAAAGCATTGAAAAACCTCTCTATCAGCATGTGGGCTTAATAGAGCCTTGGACAGTTGGTTACAGTATGGTTTCTATATAGTTACTTTCTTAGCAGCACACTCAGGCCTATAACCTTCCAAAGAAAGGGTGAAAAAAAAAAAAAGGTCATTTAAAAAATCCTAAATTGTAAAAGCCATACAAATTAACATGAGATTCAAGCCAAATGCAGTACCTCTCACAGAAGGATAAAATGGCCTGGGCTGGAAGGGACCTTAAAGATCATCTAGTTTCAACCCTCCACGGTCCACTACACCAGATTGCTCAGAGCTCCATCTAACCTGGTCTTAAACACTTCCAGGGGTGGGGCATCCACAGCCTCTCTGGGCAGCCTCTTCCAGTGCCTCACCACCCTCCCAGTAAGGAATTTCTTCCTAATATAAACCTACCCTCTTTCAGTTTGAAGCCACTCCCCCTTGTGCTCTACTCTTGTAAATAGTTCTTCTCCATCTTTCTTGTGGGCTCCCTTTAGGTACTGGAAGGCTGCAATTTGGTCACCCGAAAGCCCTCTGTTCTCCAGGCTAAACAATCACAATTCTCTCAGCCTTTCCTCATAGGAAAGGTGCCTCATCCCTCTGATCATCTTGGAGACCCTCCTCTGGACTTGCTCCAACAGGTTCATGTCCTTCCTGTGCTGGGACCATCACTCCCACTACCGTCACTTTTGTCTGATATTAAGGAATATCAGAAATCAGAAAAGCCTTATTTTTCTAGTTGACAGCCTCCACATTTTACAGCAATGAACAGAGCATTACTCAGTAGTTAAATATTTTTTTATGCATGGAGGACTTACACAAACGATCACTAAAATAACAGTAGCAGTTTTGGTATACATACTTAATTGAAGTCTGACTTACTTTCTTGACCAAGTACTACTTAGAATTACAAACTCCAGGAAAAATGGGAATGAACAGAACATGATATCAGTTCAATCTTAACAGTGTGTAGTTGTAGGCGAACACCAGGACTATGAGGCCTGAAAAGAGCAGCTTTAGATGCGGGTCTGCTGCAACGGTGACTTCCAGGATCGAGCAAAGCAGAACGACTACTTGCGTTATCTATTGTACGGGTTTCCCCCCTGAGCTGTGTATTTTTCCTGACCCACGTGCCCCCCCCCACACACAGAGCCACGTTGTCTCCCCTCCCTGATATATGCCATACTAGAGTAACAAAACCACAGCTTCTCAGAGTTGTTCATGGATGAAAAGTAATAAACCATCTAATTATATAAATTTGTGTATCTGAACGTAGAAGGCTCCATTTCATTTCTACAGCACAATCTGACAAGGACTAAGAGCCAGTAAGAAAAAGATATTCACTGGTCACCCACATGAACGAATGTAAGGAGGTGAAGATGACAGTCAGGTTTCCTGACTGAGTGGCTTTCTGTCAGACTCAATCTTTATGAGTGTCTGTAGAGCACCCTTTATCCATCTCTAAAGCTCAGTAGTGAAAGAGTGATTTTTATTAATGTCTGCACCATTAAAGGCTGAACTGAGTTTCTAGTTTGGTTACTTATTCATAAACATTAATCAAACATGATGCAGAAGAAAATCACAATATATTTTAAAAATGTAACTGGAATGATACTTTCTTGAAAAATTACATATTAATCTCTCTTACTAATAACTTTTACATATTAATCTCACAGTCACTTCATTTCACAGGAGTAAAAGGTATGCTTCTAACATTAACATAAAGGTACATCAACCCACCCCACAAACAAACACTCCCCTACTTCAGTTTGTCAGCATTTACAGCCCTTTGGGACAGAAAAACAACAACTGGTTCAGACAGAAATCTCAGCCTTGACAGTCTGACCCTCCACTAAAGAATACAATACAGAAAAGGAACAGCATCTGCAAAAATATAGAGATGCATGCCTGAAAAAGACCTCTAGGGTAAAACTTGGTCTACCTTCTCCTTCTAGTTGGTCCTTCATAAATAAGTTGGATCAGTTCCTTTCTCTGGTAATATCTGAGAACTGACTCTGAACAAGCTGGTAATCTAGTAGAGTATCCCTCCAGTTTTGCAGTTCAAAGTTACACCCACTGTCCCTGTACAAGCACGAATGCCTACGGGTTTTAAATCTCTAGGGGAATGGCAAAGCTGAAGTTTGAATTCAAAGTCCTCAAATATGAATTTAGTAACAATATTGAAAAAAGGTTTCAGAAGAAGTTTTCTACTTATTAACAAATGTAGTGCTGCCCACAAACAACACTAAAAAATGAAGCTCTCTCTTCCAAGGCCCTTATATTTCACCAATATGCAACAAAAATATCCTGCTGCAGTTCCATAACAGAACCTCCTCTTCCACAATTTCTTAGAGGAGGTGAAAAAATAAGGGTACAAAAAGGTACAAAAAGTAAACAAAAGGAACAAACTAGTGAGTCTTGGTCAAACTGTAAGGACACTTGGTCATAAAAGTGTCCTTTTAAAGTGCAAAAGTGAAAAAAAATACAGAAGACATTTATTTAGCAGCATTATGTGCAAATGAATTGAACTGAAGGTAGAAGATGCAGGCTCTGTCTCAGCTTTACCATCACACTGTCTCAGAAACCCAATTTATCATTTCAGTTATGAATATTCAGACATACTCATACTGAACTCTTTAGAACACATACCGTCTTCTCAATATATCACTAAACAGCAACCCACAGTCATAGTTCATGTGTTAGTTTTTAGATGTTTTTATCCCAAAACAAACGAGTATGTTTTAAGGAAAGTCAATGACACCAGTTTTTGGCAATGCAATGATTCTACTTAAACCATAAAAATACAGAACTCTATTCCCCTTTAAAAAGAAGTATTAATTCTCCTTGTGCCAGTCTTCTATGCTTGAATAAGTAACACAAAATGCATGCATGCAAGTTGATAGCTTCAGAACACTTAACAGTATGTGGAAGTATTTAAGGAAAAAATTCTAAGCATCTCATTTCTTAGGTGATGGTACCTATTGTAAAAATCTGACAAATCTTTTTCACGAAGAACATTTTCCAGTGATTTTACTGAAGCATGATGGAACTGATCACATGCTTAAGATTGACCATATGCCTATTCATTTTGGGGGAAGTGACAGAAAAGGAAAAAAAACCAAGTAATTTTGTTTTAATTCAGCATCCAAACATAAGAGCTTGTAAGGAATACTAACATGAGAATACTAACATTATGTACACACAACAAGCTGGTTTGTTTTATTTTTTAAAATTTCCTCATCAAGTTCCTCTTACTCTTCAAAGCTCCACTGACAGCTAGAATGGTTTCTCTGTCCAGACTTTATTCTGCTTTGTAATGACATGTGCTCAAGCACAGTGATCACTGGAAAGGTGGCCAAATTCTATAAAAATCAGATGAAGAACATATAAACATATAAAACATGTTAGAATTTTCTAAGTCTTCAGAAAAAACTAAAACGGGTTGCATGGCATGATTCACCTCAAGACTTTGTATAGGTATTACTCAAGCAATTTCTTTCAGTAGGTCCTTTTAAACATACACACCATAGAAAAAAGTTTACATGTCTTCACCATATACAGATACCAAATGACAGAACTAGATGTGCAACAACCTCATAATAAATTAAACCATGAAAATAGCACTAAATAAAAAAATGTTTAAGGAAGGGAGTTAGTAGTATTGTCTCTCTGTGAATCAATGAAATCAGAAGAGCCTATTCCACATAGCACAGCAAGGGCAGTTTACCAGAGAATGATCACGCACTCCCTTTTATGCATATTTTTCCCTCTGGGGTCACACTCAACAAAAATGTGAGGTCAGATTCTCACCTCTTTACAAAACAGATATTCAGAGAAAACACTTAAGAAGACCTACTCAGATTTTTTTAGTTATTGTAACACAACATGAAAACCAAAACATAATTTTCTGTCTCTGAAGGATTTCCACAAGGAAATCCACACGGAAGAGTACTGTCATAATACACTACATCAAAAACTGCATGGGATTTCCACCATACTTTTTTAAGTGCAAATACCCTAAAATGCAACAAAAGTGTAAAGAAAGAAAAAGACTTCTCATTGTTTTTTTTATTCAGTTTATAGTATGTTCTGATAGTGAAACTATCTTCAGCCAAACCAACAGGCCTTCTCTCTACCCAAACAACTGTATGTTCACAAGCAAGGCACAATAAAACCAAAAGGACCTCAACAACTTTCTGAACAGTTGTTGGTGGTTTGCCAATCTCTATGATCACAGCATTTGTAAGTTACTACAGCATTTCCCTCTACTTGTCTGCCATCTTACTCATGCCATGACATTTAAAAGAAAAAAAAAAAGATGTGAGAGGCTTTGGTTTGGTTTGTTTTTTCCCCCAGATAAGTAAAATCTTCCTGCAGCCAACACTGACTGTAAGTGCAAAGGACTTACAGCCTGTACCAGCAGGTAAGTAAACAGCCTGCTCAGCAGAGCAGAATTAAGTATCTGGCCAGAGACAGGAAGCCAATACTTTACAAATGGGACTGTTTGGTACTGACATGCCAGAGGCACCTGCATGAAGCTCCTTAACTACAATTACTCAATTAATCTCTTCAGATACAGTTTGTTATCTTGACTCTAAGTAGCCCTCTCTAGTTTGTTTATGCTAGCCATGACAAATGAATTTTGGAAACCCTGACAGCCAAAGATTAAGTCAATATGAGTCAAAGGGAAAAGAAAAAATAGTAAGGTTCCTCAAAATAGTTTGCTTAAGTTCTTCCAGTTAGCCAATACTCACCTACATAGGCTTCATCATCCACTGGCAGGCGTACTGACATGCAGAGGTAGGTATCAGACTATTAAAAGACAAAAGAATAGAAATTACCTTTAAATTGGGAATGTTTAGAATTAAAAGAATAGAAACAAACCATCAAAAATTTTCTACACTTTCTGAAGATGAATGTGGGAATACTGAATAAATAAATATATAATAAAAAAGGACCATCTAGAAAAAATATCACCTGCTTTACTGAGATACTTGGCCAAAGACAATGTACGTTATCTGGATTACTACTATAAGAAAAACATTCATTGCCATAGTTTATTTACATGTAACACAGATTAGGCTATAAAGTCATCAAGGTGGTTTTTAGGTTGATAGCTACACTATTAACTATTTTAAACCCTTTTTTTTAACCTTCAACACTGTCTAGGAAAGGAAATATGTCATCTACTGGAATTTCTCTACACCCATGTGTGGGGTTCATGTTACAAGAAGAGTGCTCAACTCTGGGAGTTGTAGTCTCCCAAGTACTCTAACACACATGTGTAGTGGAGTGCCTTGGGGTGATTGGCTGTAGATCACGGGTTACAGTTGTATTTAAACTGGTGTTCTTTGTAACCTTAATTCAGCACCACACAAACTGTGCAGCCGGGTTCGTGCCCATACAAATGCTACACCCATGAACTCAAAATCTGACAGGACTTGCACCTTCACAAGGACATCCACATAGATGAGGATAAAATTCCTGCTATGAGAAACTTCAAACCTAATTTAAAAGAAGACACTGCAAAAAGGTGTAAACAATTAAATGCAGCTGAGGAGAAAGGACAGGTACAATGGTGATAACAATATGTGATTACACAGAGCAGAGATGTGCACAGACAAGAAATCATTTCTCGTGTTTTTGCTAGAAGATGGGAAGGATGAACAGAGGTCAGCTGATAAAACTTATGTGAACGTCCTTGTGTACTCTTGTTATATGCATTTACACAACAAAGATACTAAAGCCTTCTAGAAATATTCTACCTTTTCTATTTAACCTGGGTTCAGAAGTAGATTTTTCTTTTTAGAACTTTATACCCTAACTCTAAGAGTCTATGGCAGCAGTGCTTCATATTGTAGTAAAAATAAACAATTTCACACAAATGTTCATGTGTCAAAAGAATGCACGACTCAGGGCAGATCTGTATAGGTAGTGAACTCCTAAGTCACATAAGGGGTTGGTTCCCATTAATGCAACCACGGAGCAGCTGCAGCCATGCAGCTATTGCTGCCTTACCTGCAGTAAGGCAAATCCTGGCCCCCCCAACCCCCTTACTAGTCCAGGAACTCATTGGAAAAAAAATGCAGAGTTTTTGGCAACCTTTCCCCCAGCCTTGACAACATGAGATACACAAATTACATTCATGCAACTTAACTACCAATGCAAGGACAAATGTTAAACTTGGCTCCGCCCATTTGCAAATCATTCCACTAAAAATTATACCATTATCACCATTGCAAAGTGAAGTTGATACAAAATAATCTGGGGTTTCTTTCCCTTCCTCCTCCTGCTTGGAAATGCGTACATATTTCGTCCATGAACCAGTCACATATTTTACAGAGCTTAGGATGTATGTTAGCTGTACAGTAAGAGATTTCAGCAATTCATACAGTAATCATTGCAAAACGATAATGCTTTGCTCATAATCTAGGTACAACCTTACTGGAGGTAACAAAAATTCATCTTAATTTCAGGGAATACATGCAGAAGGTTAGATTCTTAGAATCCAAAATAGTTAATTTTCAGTATCTGCTTTCATCAAGCATTATCTGGGAACCTGGAGTATGAAGGGTCTTGAAAATAAAATTAAATAAAATTGCCTACAGTGAAGCTGTGGAATAACTGAACTCAGCAGAAGTACTATTTCAGAAGGTGCCTTTCTTTTTTCAGCTTGACAATATTTCTGACTAAACAACCAATGTCTCCAACCTTTTGAGAACAGTTCTGACACCACATAGACCTTCTGATTGTACATATACATTGTATGGTTATGACTTGTAAACAAAGAACCGGTTAGTTCCATTATACATCTGTTTGTTAGCTCTGATGCCAGATAGGAAATGAGACTGTCGTGTGTGCGTAACACAAAGAGAGAAAGAGGCCAAAAGAATTCAGTTTTGTGAAGTCTCCAGAAAGTACTAATCTATGGCCAAAGAGTGAATTCAGAATTCATTACAATCCAGTTGAAACAAGACTTTCTTTTCACAGAAGATGCATGACAAAAAAGAGATAGCACAGAACATCCTGGTGTTGCTCTCAAAATACTCTTCTGTTTTCTAGAATTTAACTCAGTCACATCTTCTCCAGTAATTTCTACTCCTCCTCTTTTTTCTTTTCTAACTTTTCCTGCCTTTCCTACGTAAATTGTTATACTTGAGAACCCAGGACCTGCAATAATCATGACCCAAACAGTGATACATGTCCAGAACTCCCTTAAAAAAAAGCCCAAAATTAGGGCCAAGAGGTACACCAAGAAGATAGCGACCTAGAAGGAAGTTA
Organism: Manacus vitellinus; assembly: GCF_001715985.3. Lineage (NCBI taxonomy): Eukaryota > Metazoa > Chordata > Aves > Passeriformes > Pipridae > Manacus > Manacus vitellinus. The sequence continues at coordinate 3,282,820 of NW_021939718.1, read as the reverse complement.
ATCGAGAAGGATTTCCTCTTGTGTTATAGGTTATAAATCTGAGAGAGGAATTTTTCTTTCCCTGCTTCCCTGTAAGAGAAACAGAGTTCGAATAGGGAAGGGGGAAGGGAGTTAATTAGCCTTACAAAAGAACTAGCTAGCCAGGCTGCATTCCTCACTGATGGCTCATCAGAGACTGCAAGGAGAGGGAAAGAGTTTTGGGAGGGGATGGCTGGCTCTGCACGGAGGGGAAGGGGGTAGACTGTGGAGTTTGCTCTTGGGGATGGAAATAGGGATCTGCGTGCGGGCATTTGGAGAGAAGGCCTGGAAGTCTTTCTTTCTGGCTTTCCATCCTGGTGAGGCCGGACCACCGGACTCGGTCGGCTCGCACACTGCCTCGTGACTCCAGCCGGGACCTACTGGGTTTTCACTGGTCTGTGCTTGCTGGGAGAGAAGAGAAGAGCCTTGGAACACCGTCATCTGAGAACAACAAGAACTGCAGGCCCTACACCTTCAGTGATCCAACAGCACTCCCTGCAGGCTACGATTCATCATCATGGCTGGGCTTCGTGAATGAAGATTTGGGAAGGGCTCTACCCACATTTGTTGCAAACGCATTGGTGGCTAAAAAGGCCAATACGAGACAGGTATGTCCGGTTGCAAAAGGCACAGCAGAAAGACTCCTTAGATGGTATATTCTGCAAGGCACAATTCTTTCTGCATTGTCTTTTCTCCTCAAGGGTGATCGTGCGTGCTTTCTCAAAAGCATCAGCAGTGTTATAGATGGTGTGTTTCCAGGTCTCCCGACTGGAGGCCAGAGTAGACCAGTTATGGTGATCGATATGGCCAAGGCTGAGATGTTGTTTCAGGGAGTCCTTGTATCTTCCCTTCGGGACTCCTCTCATGCGGCAACCGGTGACAAGTTCACCATAAAGTAGGATCTCAGGGAGGCAGTGGTCTTTCATCCTGGAGACGTCTCCTGCCCAGCACAGCTGTGTTCTCATCAACATGGCCTCAATACTTGTGACTGCTGCTTGTTCTAGAACAGATGTATTGGTCACATAATCTGACCAGTGGATGTTTAGGACTGTAGAGACAGTGTTGATGGAAGTGTTCGAGGAGTCGCAGGTGGTGGCGGTAGATGACCCATGATTCGGATCCGTATAAGAGAGTAGACAGCACAATGGCTCTGTAAACACTGATCTTTGTACTTTTCTTCAGGTGTTTATTTCACCGAACTCTTTTATGAAACTTTCTGAAGGCACTGTATGCCTTTGCTAACCTGTTGTCTATCTCTTGGTCAATCTTACCATCCGAGGAGATGAGGCTACCTAGGTAATTAAACTGGTGGACTGATTTGAGCTCTGATTGGCCAGTGGTGATATGGGGATGATGGGGGACTTCCTGAGGTGCAGGTTGATAGAGAACTTCTGTCTTCTTTAGACTGACTTCCAGCCCAAAGAGCTCAGCAGCGTCTGCAAAGCAGGATGTCAAACGCTGCAGAGCTACTTCTGTGTGAGCGACAAGGGCAGCATCATCAGCATAAAGCAGCTCCCGGACAAGATGGTTTAAGGTCTTAGTGTGGGCCTTCAGTCGCCTTAGGTTGAATAGACTTCCATCAGTACGGTATCGAATGTAGATACCGTCCTGATCATCGAGATCTGCCGTGGCCCTTTGGAGCATCATGCTGAAAAAGACTGTGAATAGGGTTGGAGTGAGAACGCAGCCTTGTTTCACACCATTAGTTATTAGAAAGGGCTCAGAAAGTGTGTTGCCATATCTGACTTGGCCGTGCTGATCCTCATGGAGTGAGATGATCATTTTGAGGAACTTGGGGGGACATCCTAAACATTCCAAAATCTGCCACAGACCTCTTCTGCTCACAGTATCAAAAGCTTTGGTGAGGTCGACAAAGGTTACATAGAGACCTTTGTTCTGTTCCCTACACTTTTCTTGCAGTTGTCTGAGAACAAATACCATGTCTGTGGTGCTCCTGTTGGCTCTAAAACCACACTGACTTTCAGGTAGAATTTCTTCTGCTATAGCGGGTATTAGTCTGTTCAAGAGTATTCATGCCAGGATTTTGCCAGCAATGGAGAGCAGAGTAATACCACGGTAATTTAAGCAATCTGATTTAATTCCTTTCTTCTCATACAAAGTGATGATGACTGCATCACGAAGGTCTGATGGTAGTTCGCCGAATTTCCAACAGCGCACCACAAACTCATGAAATTTGGTGTGGAGTGCAAGGCCCCCATGTTTCCAGACTTCAGGTGGAATTCCATCAATCCCAGCTGCCTTGCTGATTTTCACCTGCTGTATGGCCTTGGGGGTTTCTCCCAAAGTGGGGGCAGTATCCAATTCATACTTTAGCAGTTGTTGCGTGATGGACTGAATTGCTGAGTCTTGGACTATATGGTTGGTACTGAAAAGAGTCTGAAAATGTTCAGACCATCGATTCAGAATGGAGGTTTTATCTGTCAGAAGCATTTGCCCATCAGCGCTGAGTAGAGGGCTTTGGACCTGATATGTAGGCCCGTATGCTGTTTTCAGGGCCTCATAGCATCCTTTGTGACTACCCGTATCTGCACATAATTGTGTTTTTTCAGCTAGACTGATACACCACTTGTTCTGGATGTCACGGAGTTTCTGTTGGAGCTTGCTGCATGCAAGACGAAAGGTTGTTTTTCTTGTGTGACAGGATGGCAGTGCAAGGTGTGCTTGGTGAGTGGTTCTCTTCTTCCTCAACAAGTCCTGGATTTCTTGATTGTTTTCATCAAACCAGTCCTTGTTCTTCTTGAGGGAGAACCCTAAGGATTCTTCAGAGGATTGCAGGATGCTGTTTTTAATATGGTACCAAGTTGATTCAGGGAAGGAATCTGCAGAATCTATGGAATGGTTTTCGAGCCTAGTTTGATGGTTTGCCTGGAATCTGTCTCTCACTGTGGTTGATTGCAGATTGTTAACTTGGAGTCTTCTCCTTGGGATACTGACCCTTTTGGGTTTGAATTTAAGGTTAAAGTTGAGTTTACAGCATACAAGCCGATGGTCTGTTTGGCATTCTGCGCTGGGCATCATGCGGGTATGGAGGACATCGCGGACATCTCTCTGTCGCACCAAGACATAATTGATTAGGTGCCAATGCTTAGATCTGGGGTGCATCCAGGTTGTCTTCAGACTATTTTTCTGCTGAAGATAGTATTAGTGATGGTGAGCTGTTGCTCCGCACAGAATTCTAGCAGAAGTCGACCATTATCATTGCAGTTTCCAACACCGTGCTTGCCTAATATTCCTTTCCATGCTTCAAAATTCTTACCTACTCTGGCGTTGAAATCACCAAGGATAATGATCTTATCATCTGCAGGCACATTTTGGGTAAGGCGGTGCAGGTCAGTGTAAAATTTATCTTTTTCGGCAGGGTCAGCTTGGAGAGTTGGGGCATATATACTAAAGAGGACAACATGTTGGTTGTTGTGGAGTGGAAGGTGTAGGGAGATAATTTGGTCAGAATGACCTGTTGGCAGATTTTTGAGTTTGGGAAGAATAGAGATTTTGATCATGAAGCCGACTCCTGAAGCCTTTCGGTTCTGGGCTTACCTGACCAAAAGAGTGTGTAACCGGCACCATGTTCTCTGAGGCTGCCTTCCTCGTGAAGGCGAACTTCACTGAGAGCAGCAATGTCGATGTTGAGACGAGCCAATTCACGGGCAATTAGGGCAGAACATCGCTCGGGACGTCCGCGATCCGCAGAATCGAGCATGGTTCTGATGTTCCAACATGCTAGAGTTAATTTAGGTACACCTTTGGAGGCAGGTGTAGGCCTTTGTCCTTTGATCTTTGTGCGACTGCATTGGAAGAAGATACTCGTTAGCCTGCAGGTTAACCAATCGGGTGAAGGTGGAGATGAGCTTTGTTTAGGCCACCTTTTCTAGCCCTCTCCGAGTGGAGCAAGCAGTGGCTGTCCTTGAAAAGGCCACTGTCGTTCAGGGTGCTGCCCCAAGAGACTGTCATCTCCGGTCAGTCTCAAATGACCAATATCCTGAACCACCTGCATGCAGGGTTGGGTCTGCGGCTTCCAGTGCACCTTTCACCTGCCGTTTCGACCCTTGCCCGTCGCTACAGGGCTTTTTGCATGTGGGTAAGGCCTTCAAGCCTGCGCAACCGAGTTTTAGGTGAGATGCAGTATGCATGGAACTGAACCCACCCTTTAATCCTAAGGTTCATCTGCCAGGGCCGAGCGAACTTGGACAGTGACAGTGAGGTCCTCAGGATGTAGGTTTGATTAGACTGACCTTCTCTTAGATGGATGGCCTTACAGGGCTAAGCGAGCTCCATCTGCCTGGGTTTGGGATTAGAGTTGTTCTTCTCCTAGGATGACTGCCAGAAGGCTAACGAGCTCATCCTGCCCACAGATGTATTGTGTCTGACCCTGCTGTTTTGACCTGTCTGGCATGGGCGACCCTACTGAAGGCATCTACCATCACCAGCATAGCTTGCAACCACACAGGGGTACACAGGGCTACGTTCCTGTTAGAACGAGGCCACGATTAGGACTGTGCTAAAGGACAGAGAAGTATTCATTCAGACTTTTTTTTTTTTTTACCTAGGACTACTGTCTAGTTTGTGTTCTGTTACTGTTTTTGCCAACATACATATATGTTTTAATAAAGGGTTGTTATTTCTTCTGGTTTTTTTCCACACTTCCTCTATTAAAGCCCCTTAATTTTGAATTTGGTCTATTTCATAACTCATCCTCTTTAGCAAACATTCCAGTCTCCTCAGACTGAGACACCTCTCTAGAGAGGATTCTTCACTTTTGTGTTCTTTCTGCCACAAAAATGAACTGACAGCATTAGAACTATGAAGCTGTTGGTTCTCTCCTGTGAAACGCAAGGAAACAAAGATTGTCTTTTCTGCCACTGCTTCTACCTGTTGACCTTGTCTAAATGAGGAACAAGTTTCTCGAACAGTTAATATGGAACACTATGGAAGGAGGAAGGGAAATGAGGAGAAGGGTGGGTGAGACCGAGAGAAGAAAATAAAAGTACATTGACTACTTTCATTTATTTTTTTTAGAAATTAACTGGGCAAGTTACTTTCTATTACTATCTTCCCTTGTACTTCCTCAAACTCTGTACTAGACTGCAGTATTTCAGTTTACTGTGTGCATAAAAGGAACAGATACCCATGAATGTGAGAAGTATGATATTTATTCTATTATCTACTCCAGCCTTTTGTTGTTTGTCTTGGGGTTTGGTTTTTATTTTTTTTTAATAAGAATCTGAATAGACTGATCTCTTCGTATGTGTTTCCTAGCAGTTCAACTAATGGTTCCTCAGGTAAAATCAATAAAACATAATTACAAATGTGAACCTGCATGAACTGAGAGTACTTTTCACTCTTTCTGAAGGAGAAGTTTATCATTTTGCTGCACACAAATAAGATCTAGCAGAAACTATACTTATGTTTTCCAGAAGTATATTTCACTGGAATAACAGCTCTTGCTCCAAATTACATGTTCCAGAGGGGTGCTCCCCAATAACTTGAAAACTGCATTTTCCCTTCAGTATTTTTGAAAGTACTATCTGCAACAATGAGTCATCAGTTACTGCAGCACAACATACTGCTCTTTTCAAGCACCTGCAGCCCTCTAAAAGAGATGTAGATCTTTTAATGATATATATAATTCCCTGCAATGGCTCATTGCAAAAAAAAAAATCTATCTTGCTTAATGAAACTACATGTGAAAATGACAGTCAAATCTGATACTTTTATGTGAATCTTAAAAATGTTAATGCTAATTTTATAAATCTTGTCTTCATTTTCACTTACTCGGTTCAGTAGAATATAATCAACTTCATACCTGAAAGAGTATACCATTATAACTTTTCATAGTAGCTTTCATGGAGTATTTTGAGGGTTAAAATATTGGGTCTAAAGTATTAGCCTTTTTAAAATGCTTTTTGCTTGTTTTCTCTCAGCTTGCCAAAGTTGCAGCAATGCACAATTTAATGTAACTAAATTCACTCATCTGAGATTTGGTATAAACTGCAACTCCAAATAAACACGTCTTACTAGCACAGCTGGAAATATTTCACTTTATAAAACTCATATTCCTCATTTTAACAAACTTCGACAATTCAGTTTAAGAAACCAACATTTTACAAATAAAATGAATCAGATAAAAAGATTATTCTCTCATTTGAGGTTACTTTTTTGTTGCCTATTCTTCTCTGAACATAGATATGTACCTACATAGATATGTACCTTATCCTGACTTTTTTGTTCCTGATTTTTTATGTGATTGATATTGTAGGGAAGGCATTGTTTTCCTAGCTTGTTAAAAAACAGTACGTGGCAAAAACTGCAATTCTCTCACCTGCTTAGGTGTCACCCCAGGCATGCGAATGTCCAATGCAAAATCTGACAGACCAAGTGAAATCACTGGCTGCTCACTTCCAAGGCATTCACTGGAAAGAGATCTGGTCGTATCTTTATATCTTGGAAAGAAGGAAAAAAGATTTTTTTTAAATATCAATTTTTGTTATGTTTTTCTAAAAAGAAGGGTCTACAGAACTAGTAAAGAAGTTTGACAATGCTCAGTAGTTCCAGGAGTGATCTGAAAATTTCACTCCTTCATGAGCTGAGGAAAACATCATAGTTATCCAGTACTTACTGAAGTAGTTCCTTTGAGCAATCAGACAGACTAGTTTGGGAACATTAGCCGAAAATGTAACCTATCGTCTCATCCTAATAATTGTCTGAGTCACATGGATGTCCAGACACAGAATCAATTCACTGTAAAAGGTCAGGTACTGTTAATAATTCCGAACAGTTTTGGAGTTTTTTTAAGCCTATGTGTCTGATTTATAATTGTATACAGATTAAATCTAAATTATATGCAAATGGGAAACTTTTAATTGAAACACTATGACATTTATAGCAACTTCTATGCTACTTTGAGTAGCAAAGTAAAACTTCAGCTTCACCTGAATATCAAATTCTGTACTGAATGCAATACAGAAACAAATCATACAAAAAACGTAGATCACTGTAAAGAACTTAATGGTAAGACATCAGAAACATGATGTAACATTGTCATAAGTTTTGAATATGTATTTTCATGTATAAATAAATACAGAAGCAACATGATAAATACAGTACCCAATATAACTCACTAACAGTAAAACCTTTTTTCAGGAGCTGAGATGCTACTTCTCTTGGTCACACTACATTAAAGTTTACCTATGTGATTTTGCATTCAAACCACCCCTAAATTTCCCAGGATTGCTCAGTTTTAACTTAGTTGATACCTTCTTGCTAAAACATCATTTTATACCACAAGCTAATTCAGGCATCTGAAATATATTTACTCTCTGTATAGTCTCAAATACACCTGTTAGTGTTATCTAAAAAAGTTCTGCTTTATTGTGTTATCATCCTAAATTCACCTTTAATGAGCAACCTATGAATAAAACATGAGTTTCTGTCTTCAATGTGACAAGAGTGCCATTTCAAAATTGCAGAGAGAAAATTCCTAGCAATGAGTAAAACCAAACAAATACCATACACATTTTAATCTAGGACATGCTTTTTCACACTTTTCTAATACCATGACTGCATGCATTCAACACATAACATTTTCCTGCATAACTCACCTCTTGAAGACCGAAAGCGGGCTTCTGAAACCCAAGCAGATGTTTTGAAACAGAAGAAGCAGTATTAGCAGGTTGTTAACGAGGCCAGCCATGTCCACCCTGCTGTTTCTGGTCTGATTAAGTGAGCAGAAAAAGGGCAGCGTGGTTCTATCGGCTGTGATCCTGACAATTAGGCGGCAGCAGCAGCAGTATCATTTCACCACTTCATTATTGTGTGCTCTGCGGGCATCCTCCAGCTGCTGACAGACCATCTGTCTTGGAAGGTGATGCGCTATAAATCAGGAAGGTGGATGATGCTATGTTGTCTCTATTATTAGCTGTAAAAAGCTGTTGAAGAATCTTCCCTTGCAGACAGATGACACTGTACTTCTGTCCACTTAGGGAGCTGAAAAAGAGTGGCGCTACTGGTGCTTTCTGCCCACGTTGTCCAGTTAAATCTGCATGTTCCTTATCAATCCACAGCGCCGGAGACGTCAAGTGGCATCACAGAAACCAGCATCAGTCATCCTTCAGAACCTGTAAAAATAGAAGCAGATAACACATTACAGCACTAGTTCTTCAGCAAATCCCTGTTGAGGCATTTTAATACATTAGTGAGTTCTCTCATAAGCTTTAGCCCAATCTAAGTAAAGACTGCACTGGTTCTATTGATTCCTCCTGTCCCTCCCCTTTGCTCCATACAGGGTCAGAAACTGATACATTCAATACTGATAAACAAAAAGTACTCTCAAACATATTTCGGATGATAGGAAGAAATATAAAAACCTCCTCAGCACACAAAACGCAAAGCATGGAATATTTCACACATAAAAACACCAGCACAGTGTGGTCTACCAGCAGCAAAAAAAGGGCCAAACACTGACATAGCAAGAATTAAGGTTTGCAAATTTTATCAACTCTCACCAAATGTTTCTGCGCATATTGCAGGTTTGGAGAATACTTTACTTTTAATTCAACATGTAATAAACCATTATGTCATTAAGGTATCTGTTTCTTATGCACTTTACTTACTTTTAATATCCATTTCAGAAAACTTATATCTACAAATTATTTTTAAAAATACTGTAACAAAAACTATTGAGATCAGACTACTTACATTAGTTAAGCAGTTTTCTATCCTTTCACATACTGAGGTCGTATCAGCATAAACCACTACTCTCCTTCCTGCTTTAACTTCAACTGTTCCTCCCCATTCTAGTCAGCACAATATTTAATTTCAAATTTTTAAGGTTTTTTTCATAATTATGCTAGAAAATCACATTCTGTCTTACTGAAGACATATAGTAGTTTTTTTGTGGGGGTTTTTTTGAGAATCCCAATTTTGGCAGAAGGAAACTGTCAAGTCATAATAAAAAATCTTTAACATGTATTATGTATTAATTCTTCTAAGATAAATACTAATAAGAAAAAAAACTCTCAAGCCCAAACATCTCCCAGCCCCTGGAACACATAGTCAAAATACTGCTATAAAGATGAAATAAAAAAGCAGGATTCTGACATGAAACCAATTAGAATCCATGTATTTTAGGAAAAATTCCTTCCATTTCAGGGCACATGGACCAAAAATGCTTCTTATAAATCAAAAGTGCTTAAGCATACAATAAGAAGCCACGCTGGCTAAACAGCGACAGAACTCTTTGCAGAATTTAAAAATCTGATCACATTAATCATCATTAAACTTGCAAATTTTATTCGCTAAAGGATGGCACAAAAGATTCAGTCACAAACAACTAAAAATAGACTTCATATTAGTTTCCAGCTTGCCAAAAATATGCCAAAGTTGTCCAAAACCACTTATGCAAGCAGATGATACAATCTTAATTCCTTTTTTAATGTAAATTTTCATGTCTCCACTTTTTGATCTAAACAGTTTTCACTAGTGAACTACACAAAGCTGCAAGACATAGCATTGCACAAGACTGTGCTTATGATGAAAACCAAAATCATTTAAAAACAAACAAACAAGCAAAAACACAAGTGTGACATGCTGACATGCTTCACAAAAGTCAAGACAACTATAAAAACAGAAGGCTTCATTACTTTTACTCTTTAAGATGTATCTACAAAACCGTAGCTGTTCAGTGTCTTTGTAAACCATCTGACTAGAAGTTCTAATATATTTTTTTATTTGTATTATGCAACAAATTGTGTCTTTTTTTTCTAGACCATACTGCAAATGCACTTGACAAGCAAGAACTCTGAAGAACAAATGCAGAAAAAATGCAGAAAAAATACAGTGAGTTTTAACATATACAGAATTACAATATTCTGATTTTGGTTTTAATATGAATATATATTTTCAAGTGACTAGAGCAAAAAATAAATGCTTAATTTTTGCCAGCTTTACTAAGTCTGAGATTGGTTACATCAAGTCTGCTACAAACATCTAGCTGGTATACAATTAATAAAGGAAATTTATTTTATATAAAGGAAATAAAGGAAAGGAACTGAGAAACTAGATCACTAATAATTCCCCTTCAACTGAAATATGAAGTTTTCTTTATAACAGCTTTCAATTCTCACTAGAGAACACACTTTAATGTTAGAGGAATATGTGACAATTCACGGCTTTTAGAATGCCGACCATAAGAGTGAGGGGAAGAGTAATACTCTGAAACAGTCTAAAAAAGCAAAGAATTTAAATCTCTAGTGAGACAAATACACATATGCCTAACATCTCTACGTTCTACTTAAAAACAGTCCAATTTCATCCCCAAATGCTTTATAAGTTTTATCAGCTGGATGAATATGAAATGGATGAAAGTTTAATGCACCTGGTACTTCGGATTAGACAGCTGCACAAGCAAATTTTACATTTAGAAGAAAAGAAGAGGGGAAAAAAAAAGGTAGCACTATCTTGAAGCAATTTCAATGTAATTTTAGGTACCATGCAACACAGAAGGATATGAGATAACAAGGGGAAAAAGTGAGGATGAGAGATTCAATAATAAGATTACACAATTACTTAGGTTCATTTTGTGGACATCTAGATACCACTGTTATGTTTTCAATTTGGGTAAGAGATCCCAAGGGAACAGAAGTAGTGAAGTAAAATGACATAATTGATGACAAAGACTAGAATGAAAGTAGAGAAAGGGAAATGGAAATTGGATTGGGCAATGTAAGCATGGTATTTTATCCCACGTGCCCCTCACAGACATAGCAAAAAACAATTACATAAAACAAGAGAGTAAAGAAAAACAAAAGCAACTACCATGAAGATTGAAGGGGGAGGGGAGAGAAGGAGAGGTGGGGAGAGTGGCCAAGAAGCTGAAATTCAAAATAGAATAAAAAATAAACAATATAACAATTTAATGTCACACAAATTAGAAGTATGTCTTTTGAAAGAATAGCAATTAAATTATTAATTTCTAAAAATCAACTACAGAAAAAGAAAGCTCTGTATTAACCACAAGTTCATAAAGCACATTATAGTAATCTCTTTCTTGAGTTTAGTCACTAGAACATTTTATGTACAGTATCAAGTGAACAAGCCAGAAGCAGAAACCACACCTTTAATCATCACTACCTTCGAAGAAAAAACAAATTAGAAGATGACTGAAATTTATGGAGATTAACATGCAACTCTATCACAGATGATAATTTCTCATAGTTTAATCCCTTTTCTTGCTTCTTATGCATTGAAATCATGAAAATTAGCAAGGATTACTTGAGCTCTGTCTTCAGCCAAAGTAGAGTCCTCATTTTGTTTTAGGCAAAACATCATGCTTAGGCAACAACTGGGTATACAAACAATATTGAGTTCAACAAATGAACAGCAGCTAGGCCTCCAACTTGAAGTACTTTGCTTCTAATAACACAGGATAATCAATATGTAGTGGGATCAGCTTATGGATTCATTAATGCACTAAATGTAGCCACTTAAGACACTTCGGTCAAAGATGCAGAGAAAAACGTGTTTGGCAAGAAGCTGTCAAATTAGACAACATCAATAAATCCTCAATATCAATAAAAAGCATCTCACAAAACAGGTACATAGTGGTTGGGAGAGCCGTTGCCAAAAACAGAGGTATATAATGCAGATGACCAGACTGAGACAAGTGACTGATACACCAGATGGTCATGCTGCTACCCAGAGAGATCTGACAGGCTGGAAAAAGGGGCTGACAGGAACCTCATGAAGCACAACAAGGGGAAGTGCAAAGTCCTGCACCTGGGGAAGTACAACCCCAAGCACCAGCACAGTCTGGGGGCTGCCCAGCTGGGAAGCAGATTGGCAGAACAGGCCTTGGGGGTCCTCATGGAAACCAAAATGAGCATGAGGTAGCAGTGTGCCCTTGCTGCAGAGAAGGCTGTATTGGATTTACATGGCAAGGTTTTTGTAATGGGAAGGCTACAGGGGGTGGCTTCTGTGAGAAGCTGCCAGAAGCTGCCAGAAACTGACTAAGAGAGGCAGTGCCAGCCGGCTCCAGGACAGACCCACCACCAGCCAAGGCCGAGCCCATCAGTAATAGTGGTGGCACCCCTGGGACAACAGATTTAAAGAAGGTGAAAAAGTTACTGCACAAGAGCAATTGCAGCCAGAGAGAGAAGTCAGAATATGTGAGAGAAGCAGTTCTTCAGACATCAGGGTCAGTGATGGAGAAGGGAGAGGAGGTGCTCCAAGTTCTGGAGCAGAGATTCCCCTGCAGCTCCTGGTGAAGACCGTGGAGAGGCAGCTGTACCCCTGCAGCCCATGGAGGTCCATGGTGGAGCAGAGATCCACCTGCAGCCCATGGAGGGTGAGCAGCTGGATGCCCCAAGGAGGCTGTGAACCCATGGGAAGGCTGTGCTGGTGCAGGCTTCTGGCAGGACCCGTGGTCCCATGGAGAAAGGGAGTCCACCCATGACTGGAGCAGCCTGTTCCTGAAGAACTGCAGCCCATGGGAAGGATCCACATTGGAGGTTTGTGGAGGACTCCCACAGGAAGGGCTCCACACTGGAGTAACGGAAGGAGTTCTCCCCCTGAGGAAGAAGGAGCAGCAGAGACAATGTGAAATGAAGTGACTGTAGTCTCCATTCCTGTTCTGCTGGGGGGGAGAAGGCAGAGAATTCAGGATTAAAGTTAAGCCTGAGAAGAACCAAGGGGTAGGGCAAAGGTGGTTTTAAGATTTGTTTTTATCATTATCCTGCTACAGTTTGACTGGTAATAAATCAAACTAATTTCCCCAACTTGAGACTATTTTGCCTGTGATAGTAACATGAGTGATCTCTCCCCATCCTTATCTTGACCCCTGAGCCTCTCATTATACTTTCTCTCCCCTGTCCAGCTCAGAAAAGGAGTGACAGAGAAGCGTGGGTGGGCGCCTGGTGTTCAGCCAAGGCCCACCCGCCAGAAAGACCAATGGTATCTTCGTCTGCATTAGTCAAAGCATTGCCAGCAGGTCAGTGAAGGTGATCCTTACCCTGTACTCGGTGCTGATGAGGCTGTGTGCAGTTCTGCGTTCCCCAATACAAGAGAGACATGAACATATTAGAGAGGTTCCAAGTAAGTGCCGTGATGAAGACACTGGAGCATCTCTCCTATGAGGACAGGCTGAGAGAGCTGGGACTGTTCACACCAGAGAAGAGAAGACTCAGGGAGATCTCATAAAGGTATAGAAATACCTGAAGGGCGGGTGCAAAGAAGATGAAGCCAGGTGCAAACTTGTTCAATATCTTTATCAGTGATCTGGACCAGGGAATCAAGTGCCCACTCAGCCAGTTTGCAGATGACACTGAGTTGGGTGGGAATATTGATCTGCTGGAGGGCAGGAAGACTCTGCAGAGGGATCTAAACAGGCTGGATTGATGGGCCGAGACCCACTGGATGAGGTTTAACAAGCCAAGTGCCTGGTCCTGCCTTTGGGTCATAACAATCCCAGGCAGTGGTACAGTCTAGGGGAAGTGTCTGGAAAGCTGCCCAGCAGAAAAGGACCTCCAGTTGCCCACTGTAGTTGATGGTTGCCTTGTATTTTCCTCTGCATTTGTTCAGGAAGATGATGCCCTCACCCCTGCCCACCTCAGCAGTATATTAATTTTCCATCAGATTAACTGGTCAATGTGCCAGCAGGCAACAGCTGGTCACCTCTCACAAAAGAAAAGGTGTAAACATACAGCTGGGGCTGTAAAGGATCCCCTTGTTTTGGCAGCAATCCACACTTACTTAATTACTTTTAATATTATATTTTAAAATTACATTTTAAAATTATATTTTAATATTTAAAATACTTTAAAAATGAAAGTGGTAAGTTTTAAAATATACTTTGACTCTTGGTTTAATTTATAAATTAATTTATATTTTGCAAATTCCTGTCTTCTGCTACCGAAACATTTTTTTTTTCAGATATGAATACTCAAAGAAGGAAAATAAAAAAGAGAAATATGATTGGTCTTAATGTTTTTATGAACCTTCTCCAAAATTTGTTCTGCTGAGCATAAGTACAGTGTATATTTTAAAAAGAAATATTTCATGATAAGAAACCTCTTGCCCACTCTATCAGAGGAAGCACAGTATTTATACATTCAATAAAGAACTGTGACTTGAATTTTCCTGTATTATAGAAGTGAAACTCAATTCATCCTAACAGGATTTATTCTTTGAATGCTTTCCAACATTCAACAATTAGACATTGTGTATTTTTTCCTGCTTAACTAAAAATATAAAATGACAATTAATATTAAGTTCAACTTAAAAGAATGGTTCATAAGGGCAACAGAATCCATGAAAAAAAGTTGAATGCCTTTATATCTGAACTTATTTTGAGAGATTTTGATGACTTGAAAAGCATTTTTTATGAGTTTCCTACTAGGAAAGTACATTCTACTTACTATCTTAAGACAGACTATCTGCACCAAGAAAAATCAGTCCTTCAAATGCTCTGTCAATTCAGTAGATATGGCGACTTTTACCTACTAGACAGTACTTTTTTGTCGTTTTGGGGTTTTGGTTGGTTGGCTGGTTGGTTGGTTTGTTTTTTTGTTTTGGGGTTTTTGGTTGGTTTTTTTGTTCTGTTTTGTTTTGTTTGTTTGTTTGTTTTTTAATGAACTGAAGTTTTATACAGAGAAAATAGAAGTAAGAAGGAGAAATAGAAGATGAAGAACTGTCATTCATGTTCAGCATCTCCCTTTTGGAGATCAACATAGTCACAATCCAACTTGCACGTTCCTAACTGCTATAAAGAGAAATCATAAACTTATCATCCCAAGCCATAAGCAAACCCTGTTCACTAAACAATACAGGAAACTTCAATTGCACTTAGTAGCAACTCATACAGCACTAGCAGTCATGGAAATCACAAAAAACGGAAGGAAACAGATTAATGTTTATGCAAAATAAAAACAGGGACATTATTTCCAGGAGGATTGAGAAAAGGAGTTTATTGTCCTCTCCTAACATATAGAATATATAGAAATTAAAACCACCCTTAGATTTTTTTTGTGAGCATCATAAAATGCATGAGAAAACACAGAAGAACCAAGGCAAGCCAAAAAACCCTCACAACTCAAAGTGGCAGGGTTGCTGTCACCCCAGGCTCTAAGCTCTACAGACAAGCTGCCATACTCAGCATTTCCAAGATGAATGAAAGGGGCAAACTTAAAAGTTTAAGCAGACTTGAGTTTGTCAGATCAGCTTTTGGAATTGTTAATTTTCTAACACTGAGTGAAAACAGAAGAAAATGTGTAGGGAAAAAAAAAGATGCAAAAAAGATTTAACTGCTACTTTACAATGAAATTAAACTTACTAAGCAGCCCTTGCTTATACAGTTCAAGACAAGATTTTTCCTCATTTTCTCCATCGCTGTACTGTTAACTATTAGCTATAAACTTGTTTAAGAATGAGGAATTGTACTTTTTTTTATTGAACAGAAATATGTAAGCAAACCACCAAAAACTTCCTTTCCTGCTCATATTAATACAAATGTTCTTGCCTTAGTAAAATATCAGGAGACCTCAAGCAGAAATTTACTTTTACAACCTGAAACAAATGCATAGAACTACTTGAAACACTCCCTATTAAAACAGTATCATACAAAACCTCCTCTTCTTCTTTTGGGAGTCACAGACATTTTTTCAGAAGTCTGAAGACACAACAGCATGCATTAGTTTTTTAATAGCATTTGGAAAGCATTTTATTCACAATAAATCACCTTCTAATCCTTCTGCTTTGACCAGGTATCAAAACAGGCAAAATTTTCTTGTCAGGGAAGATCAACACTTTTTACAGAAAGACAACATCTTAGCAAACTGCTAATTTCATAGAATGAAAAAATTAACGAGCTGGATGGTACTAATTACTTGCTTAAAAGGCAAAAAGCATAAGAAGCCCCTGCTTTCATTTAACATCCAGATCACTATCATTAGCACAATGTAATAAAAGTCCACTGAAGTGCCCTTTGTTTTCGCTCTGTTATGCAAAAATAGAAAATATTAAAGGATAAATGTTTGACGGAGTTAGGATTAGCCTCCAAGGATACAGCAGATGAGAGATCATTTCAAATACTTAAGTTCAATTATACATTACATATGAACTATGAATTAAATTCATTGCATGTTCCTTCACTAAGGTCATCAAATCAGGGCGGGGTAAGCTGCGGGGGGGAGGGGCTTCTGTGAGAAGACACCAGAAGCTGCCCCATGTCAGACAGACTCAGTTCCACCCAGCCCCAAGATGGATCTGCTGCTGCCCAAAACTGAGCCTGTCAGCCAACACCGGTGTGCCTCTGCTATAACATATTTAAGAAAAGGTAAAAAACACTGCACAGCAGCTGAGAGAGGGGTGAGAATAACTGAGAGAAACAACTCTGCAGACATGAGGGTCAAAGAGGAAGGAGATGCATGAAGTGCTTCAGGTGCTAGAGATGAAGTTCCCCTGCAGCCCGTGGTGCACACCATGGTGAGGCAGCTGTGCCCCTACAGCCCATGGACGTCCATGGTGGAGCAGAAACGCATCTGCAGACCACAGAGTGCACCATGCCGGAGCAGGTGGACGTACCCTGAAGAAAGCTGTAGTTCCAGAAAAGGGGAGAAGCTCACGGAGGACTGTCTGCCATGGGAGAGACTCCACAGTGGAGCAGGAAGAAAGCATTATGAACTGCACAGATCAGGGGGATGAGACAGAAGAGTTGAGAGTGAAGTTGAGCCTGGGGGAAGTTGGTTGTAGATGTGTTATTTCTCATTATCCTACTCTGTTTAATTGGCAATAAATCATATAATAGAATATCCTGAGCTGGACAGGGACCCACAAGGATCACCAAAGTTCAACTCCTGGTCCTGTACAGGACTGCCCCAAGAATCACACCATGTGCCTAAGAGAGTTGTCCAAATGCTTCTTGAACTCTGTCAGCCTTGGTGCTGTGACCACTTCCCTGGAGAGCCTGTTCCAGTGCCCAAACACCCTCTGGTGAATAACCTTTTCCTAATATCTAACCTAAACCTCCCCCTGACACAGCTTCAGGCCATTCCCTCAGGTCACTTTTTTTCCCCCCTTGAATTGCATGCCTCTTAAAAGCCATTCCAGGTAAAAATATGGAATATCTTCCCATATATCCGGCCTAAGCGATGTACTTAAATTGATATTTACAACATCGTATCTCCATAAAAATCACAAGCAACTTCAATTAATGAAAATAATTCAACAGAAGTTTGTTGGAGTTCATTATAAAAGTGATGCCCTGGTCTTTCTTTTTTCAAAATGGCTCAGATAACAACTTGAAAACCAACTCAATTAATGTAATTTAGTGTTCATAAGATCCATACTAAAAGCAGATAAATGAATTCTCAATTATTATAGCCCTTTTTATGACAAACTTTTATCTAGTTAAATACATTTTCAAAACTAGTATCCATGAAAGTAAAAGAAAGAATTCTGTAAACATCAAAATAACACTAGAAATGCAGTACCTCTAGAGACACAAATTTTCAGTATCACAAAATGTAATAATGCTAACACTCAGGTAACTGAACACAACCAAACAGATGAGTATTTCAGCAGAACAGGTCTTAATTCTGTGTGGAATTTTCAGAAAGTAAATAGGTAAGTACAACACAATTACCTGCGATTACACTGGCACTAGGTTTTTCTCTGAAGTGTCTGTATGTAGATGGAATAGAGCAATAGTATATACTAGGACATAGAAGGATAACCAAGAAGCAGCCCAAATTTCTTTGCTAGAAGGCTCCATTACACATGGGAAAATAAGAGTAGTTCACAGGAGAAAATTGAAGAAAAACTAAGAACACTGGGAAGTGAAGAGTAAAGGAAAGAAAAACAGAAACCAAAACCAATGCAAGAAAGAAATGCTGAGAACATACTCTATGACTTAGCAGAAAATGTGCAACTCTATGGCAAAGTCAGTAGAAAAGACTCCAAGCCAGAGCAGGTGAACATGCTCTAAAGGAAGGTTCAGCCTGTGGAGACCCCAGACCAGAGCTGGCTCCTGGCAGGAGCTGTGTCCTGTGAGAGGTACCCATTGTTACTCAGTCCCTCAGCCTAACGAGGACTTGTTCGGTAGAGGTTCCAGAGGAGATAAAGGTCTGAGCCACTAATGGGCCAAGGACTCTTCTAGTTTTATCTGTTCTTTGAAAACTCACACAGGAGCAGAGTGACCCAGTGAGCATCCATGCTCATGAGCTCGGAACACCAATAATGCAATTAAAACATGAATAGCGAGTGGCTTTTCCAAGACTCATTTGTCAAGGACAAAGAAAATTATGGGCACAACGAGTCAGTCTCATGAATACTTTTCCCATTGTAAGCAACCTGATTATGAGTAAACCACTTAATCCATAAATACGACAGCCTAAGTGAGCCGCCTTTGAGCTCTCTCTGCTAGGCAGTGTGGCTCCATAGGGGTTATCTCCCCTGGAGCTGGGCCATCTCTCAAGGTAAAAAGAGAGACATTTTTACCAAAGGTAGGTCTTTGTTAAGCGACTGATACTGCACATAGCCTTGTAGCATGATAGCTCTGATTTGTGTCTTGGTAACTTTGAATCATTGTTCCAATGATTGTGCCATACAATAATACGAGTGAATTTTGCCATCTAACTGTAAGTCACAGTTTTACAACATCTTATTAATACCACTTTTGCTAAAACCTTTGACAGGGGTTCATAAAGTGAAATCAGCCATTCCCAACACTCATAGAGGAGCAGGTTTTCAGGAAGGACCTGTGGCCCTGCAGGAGACTCACACTAGAGCATTTTGATCTGGAAGAACTGTGGAGAGGACTCACATTCTATCAGTTCTTCATAGATATATCAGTTCTATATCTCACAGTAGAGACCCCAAATGGAAGAAGGGCAAGGGGAGGAGTTCAACGTTAAACCCTAGGGGCTGGTCCAAAGGGTGGAGATTGCTAATGGAAACACCTTTAAATTGTTGTAACCCATGAATTGAGTTGTATGTTATAGGAAGTGCTATGGCACAGAAATTCCCTGAATCAGCAGCAGACAAGCTTCACACGAGGTAGTGCAAGTGCAGCTGTGACCTGACCTGAGCTGGCTTTGGTGCCCATTTAACTCCACACGACCTACCACCTCTCCTGTTCAGAGTGACCCCCACAACAAATGGAGACCAAAGTCATGGACTGAAAGAACTTGGGACATTTATGGCTATTTTACAGGGGTAAAATAAATTGGTCCATAGATTAGGGATCTGTGAGTATATCAAAACACAGGAAGTGGTGTGTGTGTGTGGATAATGAGGATATATTGGATAACGTAAGACCTGAGCATGATATATACATTATGGAATTGAGGGGGGAGAGGTGTGTGTACTGATTTTGGCTGGAATAGAGTTAATTTTCTTCAAAGTAGCTTATATGCTTTAAAAGAGCTATGCTTTGGATTGTGACCAAAACATTATTGAAAACACATGGATGTTTCAGCTATTGCTCAGTAGTGGTTACACAGAGCCAAGTCATTCCCTGCTTCTCACACCATCCCACCAGCAAGGAGGCTGGGAGGGGACACAGGACAGCTGACCCTGACTGATCAAAGGGATGTTCCATATCACATAAGGGAGGACTGGAGGACACCTGGAGTGATGGCATTTGTCTTCCCAAGAAACCATCACCTGTGTGCCCTGCTTCCTGCAGGTGACTGAACAACAGCCAATGGGAAGGCAAAAATTAATTCCTTATTTTGCTCTGCTTGTGCATGCAGGTTTTGCTGTCCCTATTAAACTGTCTTTATCTCAGCCTTATGAGTTTTCTAATTTTCTTATGACTGTCTTCCCTGACCAACTGTGGGATGGTGAGACAGGGTCTGTGTGGTGCTGAGGTGACCATCAGCACATAAAACCATAGTTTTGTTATATCTGTTATCTCTCTAACACAAAATAACCCAAAAGAGAAATAAGCATGTGTTTGAAAAAAAATAATCAGCATTAGTATCTAAACTACTCTGGATATGTTCCCTGCCCTACCTCAAGTCCCAGGCTCCTGATAAAATTTCCTCATGGAAATGTCATATTCCTGGTTCCTAGATTATGAAGGGGAATTCTCGAGTTTGTTCATTTCCAGAGCAGAACGAATCAAGTGTTCTTCTCCAGAAAATGCTATTCAGCTATAAATCAGTAGGACTAGGAAGATGATTAATGAAAAATAACAGGATCCCCCCCAACATGTGAATTTTAGACTCTATCCCCAAATAAATGGTATTACTGCCAATGATATAATATATACTTCTTATAGGGGGAAAAGGGTATGCAATTGGATCTATGCAAGGTTAGGCAAGACAGCTTACTCCTTCTGCATACTGGAATTAAGAAAAAAAAGTTTTAAATTGTATTTATATAGAATTACTTGTTTTCAAAATGTAATTCATTCAAATGATGTTTAACCTCTTTTTCCACAAACTGCAGGGGCAGGAAAAACTTTAAATCTAAGACTTTCCAGTAACTCTGTTCTCTGTTTTGTCTCATGCAACAGCAATGTTTAACTTATGAGGAAGGATATCTTTACTTCACATTTCTTTTACTTCCCTTAATTGTTCAGTCAAAACTGTGTCTGAGAGACATGGAAGGTGTATGTAAAACCTGCAGTACTTTCTTCCACTGCATAGGAAAACTATTACAGCAATAAAACTATTTAAACAATCAGATATTACATACCTGTGAGATCAATGGCACGTTCAATTTTAAAAGCTTACTGACATACCGGTAACATTAGGTTTTATTCATTCTGAAAATCTTGGCTGTCATTAAAAAAAAAAGTTGGAAGTTTTGTCGACAGCCATGAGTCATACTCATTTTCTCTCTCCGAGAGCCTATTCAGGAATTTCAAAGATTACAATTTACCTTAGCTAAAGCAAATATATTATTGTAAGCATCACTCACAGCACACAGTTTAAAAGGAGAGCTATCCTTGAATGAAATGAACACAAATCAGATATTTTTAAACACAAAAGAAGGAAAGAGAGGCTAGTAGTGAAGTAAACCTTTCAGGGTACAAGAGGAAGTCCTTCCAAGTGTTGACATTAAAGATATACTTTGTCTTTTAAAGATCTGACACTGATTAGACAGAAAAACTGTGGAAGTTTTTTGTAAGAAAATACTTCAAACTTTAAAACTGTACTAGTTTCCTTATTGAAAAAATAGAGAAAAGATTTGTATAACAAATGTGTTGATACACATGCATTCATTCATTTAAATTACAAACCATAAAAAATTATCATGACTATCTAATTTCCAACACTAATGGATAAATATTAAGAAACAAGACCTTGCTGTGTGACAGACAACTGCACACAGACAACTGTACACATTTGACAGTACAGAATTGCAGTAAGCAGGGAGAACAAAAAAAAAAAAAAGATTTGCAAGGTCATCTGTTCTCATCTTTCGCGCACCCACACACCTAACCCACACCTTTTACAAAAGTATCCCCTACGTCTTAGTTGGGAGATATATATATATATATTTGGTTTATTTGCAATTTTTTTGAAGTTTATGTCTGGTAAGGGTCTTTTGGGTTTTAAGCAGAATCTCGCACAGAATGTATGAGAACCATAACACAAGAGGCAGTGGCAATATCTTTGCTCAATACAGGTTGATTACTGTTCTCCACAAAAGTCTAACAGATGTAGGTATAAAATTAGTCACCACAGTGCTCTTTCTATATCACTTTACAAAGTTCTCAAGCTTTACATTTTCTGACTCCTGCATGACAGCTGTGATTTGAGGATGAGGAAGAATATTAAGACTTAGTTGTCCTTTGCCTATTTCAACAAATTAGTTGAAAAGTATTTCTGGAATACAGAGTCTAGATACAATCTAAGAAGTCTGGTTTAAGCCCTTCTGAGTCTGAGTATCAGAAAGCCAAAAAAATTAAGCTCTTCATTTTACTACATGTTGCTTTGCTGCAGACATTTGGCAAGAGACACTGGAACATGGTAGGACCTAATCTGGATATTTTAGATTTCAAAGTATGTTTTCCAATGTATTTTAAGAGCAGTATTCTTCAAAAGTTCTTAGAATCCACATGAAATATGAATCCTCACTAAAAAGTAAAATATATTTAAGAAATCTCCCTTAGGAAACAGAAAAAACTTGATTACTTTTCTTAACCTGAGTATTTGTGAGTCCCACTGACCTCTAGACTCTTGAATTCCACTACAAGAACAGAAATGGATTATAACTAAAGAGCTGCAATGAAATATCTGCAATTTTGTTGTGGTTTAATCCCAGCTGGTAAAGGACTTGGTATTATCAGTATTATCTTATTGCAACCGGTCATCTTCGTTCGCAAAGCCCAGCCATGATGATGATCTTATTGCTTATGCCCACTCTTACAGACTCTATATTGGTGTTGCAAGTGATTTCCCCCCCACCTCCCCAAACTCAATACAACAGTAGTAAATATGTAGGTAGATATTTAAATGCAAAGTTTATTTTAAACTGGAAAAAATTAAAAATAAAAAAAAATTACCTGCAAAGTATTTTATGTATTTGCCTTTTTCTTCAGAAAGCAATCTCTCTCCTGTCCTATTCCCTCTGTCCAATTATTATTTTGATTTGTTGAAGAGGCAGCAACTAAAAGGCTATTTTCACTGGTGACTTGTCAGGTCCAAACTGACTTTCATTAAGCACTGCGTGTGTGCCAGCATGCCAGTACACGTCTTTGAGAAGCATTTAAGTAATACCTCCTATCAAAGAACAAAGTGAGCCAGAAAGGACTTGGAAACACAGAATTTATTGGGAATCAAACTACTGCTTGAGGAGGGGATGGGACAATTTGACAGCAACGGCAACAAACTGAACATCACAGGAAGATACCCTTCAAAGACGATTTTAACTACAGGCCAAATAAAAAACCCTACCACTTTTCTCCTAATATCATTCTTTTTGGAGATTTCATTTTATGGAACAGAATTTGAAATAACCTAAACAATATAGCTTACAGGTTACAGTGAATTTTTGGGATACGCCTTCATTTGTCTTTTCCACCTTTCTCCAGAACAGTCACTCTTGTAAATGGACACATTTGACTGCCCTTTGTCAGTAAGCAAACACAGAATACGAGTAGCAAGACAGAAACCTATATGTCCAGGATCTTTTAGCAATTTTTCTGCTAGCTTACTTAACAACAGTCAATTATTTATTTAGCAATAACAACTTAATACAAACAGATAAACCACAAAGTGACCTCTCACGGAAAAAGAGAAAGAGGGGTTTCTCCAAAGACTGGTCTTTGCTGGAACAGGACACAAAGGTGCTAGTGATCTTGTCTAAACTGTGCTTTTGCTGGGAAAGGCTGGATCAGATGATCCTTAAGGTCCCCTTCCAACCTGGTATTCTATGATTCTCTCAAGAACAGCATTAATTAAAAAGAAAATCCTTGAGCCTCAGATTTTTAAAATCTTTTATTGCACTGTCAGGGTATTTTGCTATTCCAACAAATTCTGTAAGTAGTGACAAAAAGCTTGTTACAACTTGGCCAGTAAGTGAATTCCTAGCCAAAATATAACACAAGGAAAGAAGCAGGCAATTCCAGGTATAAGTCCTACAGAAGAAGCAAGGACATCCACCAAGGCTTGTCAAGAGATGTCAAGAAAAAACCTTATCAAGACTAAAGGCTTTTAAGAGATGCACAACCTATGAGAGTGTATCAAAGCAGCTGCAGCTCACAGACTCATCCCTGTAACATAGAAAAAACCTACACCGCATGACATAAATATTTCTTATTTGTAGATAAGATGCTGTTTTGAAGGAAGTTTTTCAGAACTGTGTAAAATTAACAGTCAGCTATTCAAACTAAACAGCATGCAGAAGGAGATCCAAGCTGTCTGCAAAATATCAGCAGGCCAAGTTTCAGAAAGGCTCACAATCCATTCATGCCAGATTCTCCACTGATCAGTATGATGATCATACTGAATATGCTTAAAAATACAGCCTACAGAGACTAATCAGCAGAGACAGGATTAGTTCACATGAATGCAAGTCTAATCCTGTGAACTCAGCTGGAATATTTGTGAGAAGACTCATTCATAGCATATGCATTGGAAACCTGGTCATGATCCAATCTACATAATCACCAAGTCATAAGCACACAGGTATGTTTGTAGCAATGTTGGAATGAGTTTTATTTGTAGTATAATATACACCACTTTTGTTTGTTTTTATTTTAACAACAGAGTTCCCATAAAGAAAACCTGTTTTGGCACTAGTCCAATTACACGCTAAGGAAACTACTTTACTATCAAAAATTTGTACAAAATTGTTGTTCTTAATTAATAGTAACTAAATTAATATATTTTCATATTTCTCATTAATGCAGTGGCATGAAACACCTACAAACTAGAAAAAAGAGTCTGTCCTCCCAGAATCAGATTCGTGAAGAAACTCATTTACATGTTTGTATTTTGTCTGGTTCAACTGTAGAATTTCACATTAGTGAACTTTATAAACCTGTAATAAAAATTAAATTTTAGAGTAGTATTTATAAACCTGTACTAAAAATTAAGTCCTACACTAGTAAACGGAAACACTTTTTAACTAACACACTAGTGCTTATTAATAGCATACCACTGACCTTTATGGTAACCTAAATACAGTTGATTGAAAGATCTCTCATGTATTGCAGTTTTTCCAAATACAACACATGCTCACCTACTTGCACACAATAACTTTTCAGAAGTTGAAAAGGTGAAAAGGGTAAAAGCTACTAGGAGGTGAGGGGTGTTGGCTGAGGAGATAAAAACAAAAGGCATTCAGAAATACCAGTAGAAATACCAGCAGAAAATATTTTGAATAGGATTTTTGAATACAATATTTTTTAGCTAGTACAATTTCTTACATGTCCACTAGCCTGTAAATGATAAATACGTTATTTTGTTTTCCTACATTTTCTACTTTCTGGCACAAGAACATGCAATTTTGTAAGAAAAGAAAAAATGAAAATCAATACAGAATTTTCCAAAATGCTCAATTTCAAGTGCTAAGCAAAACATGATACAGATTTTTTGCATAAGTTCATCATCATCATGGCTGGGCTTCGTGAACGAAGATTTGGGAAGGGCTCTATCCACATTTGTTACAGGCACGTTGGTGACTTATGAGGTCAATATGAGACAGACATATCCGATTGCAAAAGGCACAGTAGAAAGACTCCTTAGATGGTATATTCTGCAAGGCACGGTTCTTTCTGCGTTGCCTTTTCTCCTCGAGAGTGATCCTGCGTGTGTTCTCAAAGGAAGCAGCTGCGTTATAGATGGTGTGTCTCCAGGCCTCCCGATTGGAGGCCAGAGTAGACCAGTTATGGTGATCAATATGGCCAAGGCTGAGATGTTGTTTCAGGGAGTCCTTGTATCTTTTCTTCGGGGTTCCTCTCTTGCGGCAGCCAGTGCATAAGTTACTTCTCTTTCAAACACACATTTTTGCTCAGAAGTAAATTATTCCAGCTCAGTCCCAAAAACCAAAGCCGAAACAATTTCAGAGATACAGTAGTTTGAAAGCAGTTGAATGTAATCATAAAAAAAGGCATCTCAGACCACAAAATCATTCACATACACATTTCATTGTCACCTTTTACATTCTCCTTAATCACTGATAAAATACAGAAAGAAAGCAGACTTTAAAATGTGTTTTAGTGTAAAATATGACAAGAATTTAGTACAATAAAATTTGCCCAATTGATGATATTGGAGAAGGAGGTCAGCTATCAGCAGAGTAAGCACACCATCAGCAAGTCAGTACTCACTTCAGTTGTCGAGAACAGTTAAAAAGTTTTTAACATGATTACTATCTTAAGTGCAGAAACACTTGTTTTTCCAATGGATTACATTGGCAGTTTAAGATAAGGCAAGTTATTTCACCGACTAATAAAATAAATCAATGATAACTAAAAACAAGGTAGCAATTACAACAGTGTGTTTTAAAAAAATCCAACCGTCATGGAAAGGGAGAAAAACTTCAATATTACACATTAATTCCACTTCTGATACTCTAATGCCCATACAGATGCCTTAGAAGTATGCTTCCTTGGCAGGAAGCTTACTATACATTGCAGACTCACCTCAGAATATGGTGCTTATCTGCCCTAAATTTTTCAAATTAGATGTGTAATTTCCACAGTTACAAACACACCATTAATCTATTGTTTTCACTTAAACTGCCTTCTGGCAATATAGGCTTTGAAATCAAGGTACCAAAGAACATGGTATAACAAGGTAAAGATCAGGTCTAAGTCAAACATGGAAGCCAGGTGACCAATTAACAAAAAAGGACAGTAATGCTGTATTAAACAGTGCAATTGGCATGGCATTTTTCAGCTGCAATGAAGACATTTTAAGTGTTAGAAACAAGGGCATAAGTCATATATCAGAACCTCCACACCAGCAAGAAAAGATTTGTCTTTTCCTCAGGTTCAAATCACATCCTATGCTTACCTTCCCTTTTGTGGTAGTTTGGTCTGGGCCTTCCCTGGTGACCAGTTTGTAACCAAGGAAGTGCCCAGATTTACCCAGTATTCCCTATGATTTTTACATAAGCCAGGCTATAAGAAGAAAGGAGGAGAGGCCTTCGCTCTTTCCTTCCAGCAGCTTGGAGGTGCAGGTTCCCTGCTGTTGAGTCTGCCGTGTTGGGCAGCGAGGCCTGGTAAGGCCTCACCGACCTTGGGAGACAGAGGTTGCCGGCGAGCGTTCCAGAGCGACTCTCGGTTGTCCCAAGGAGAGTAGTAAGATAGTTTTTTTGCCAATTCTTTTAGTTGCTAGATATTGGGCTACTAATAAGGATATATATATAATTTATTTTGGTTTTGTTCCTTTTCCCTTCCCCCTTCCCTTTCCCTTGTGAAATTATATATATATATATATATATAAAAATTGTATATAACTGTAACATAAGTGTAAATATATTTATACATATTGCTTTAGCTGTCTCTCTCTCATTTCTGTTTTCTTGGGTTTTTTTTCTCCCTCTTCTCCCTGAGGTTTTGGGAAGGGGGATGGGGACTTCTTGTGGTAAGGTTTGGAGACTTGGCAGGGAGCCAGCTTCAAACCATGTCACCTTTCAAGGGGTATTTTCAGACTCTTCCACAAGAAAGGCTTGTAGGTCCAATGACTTTTCCAAACATGGCTGTTTGCTCTTGTCAAAGAAGACAGCCTCAGTGACTCAAATGCTCTAACTTTGGATTTCTGTCTTCCCCTTATCCTCCAGAAGGGGACTCCTATCTTTCAATTCAGACTTAAGCAGCAGGAAGGGATAACATCAATATGCTTGTTATCCAGGCACTTTTTGTAGGGCTTTGGTAGCCTCTGTAAAGCTGCTATATTTCATACACTCCATCATAAGCAGAATTATATTTTCTAGTTTTTAAGTGAACTTGCGAAAAACCTACTGTCTCAAAAATCCAGATTGCAAACTTGTTAAAAAAAACAAAAACAAACCCCTAGAAAGAACCCTTACCTTACCTACAACCTCACTGAGGTAACACATGATGAAACTGCAGGAACAACAGTACTTTGTTGAATCATAAATTAATGTTTCCTCTAGATGCACAACACTGCTTCTATTCTCAGGTTAAGTAGTCAAAAGATTGAGAACATGAAGGCAAATAACTGTGTGGCCAATTCAGAATAACCCAAGCTCTAGAGAACGCTAAAATGTTTTTCAAAGTTCACTATTATTTTTGCTGTGTATTTGCATTTACAGTTTTTTCCTGCTAAAGATCATCTAAGCCACCTGCCATTGCAAAACGATCCTATTCAGAGGATATTACAATATTCCCAACACCAGAAGGCAATGTTTTTAGAAGAGGCGAATATAACTGAAATCAATGCACTAGTTATCAGTCACTATGGACTGAATGAAAGTACTTACAAAATCCTTGAACTTTAGAATCCAATCAGGAGAATGCCAGTTCTTTCTAACCACCAGTTCTGCTTGTTTTATTATTTTATTACACAGATTTAGACAAACATGTGAACATGGTTCCAGATAAAAGAAAGGCAGTTAGAAGAAAGACAGTTAAAAAAAATTATGCAGATTGTTCTTCATTTTCATAAAGCTACAGAGGGGAAATTCTGTATCTCAGATGCACAGCTGAAGCATGATTTTTGAAATAATGCCAAAAAAAAAAAAAAAAGACACACAACTGTTACATATTTGCTCACGGATTTTTCTACATTTTTAACATTCCTGGTTAAATGATCCAATCTTACAGAAATCCGGGGATGCTCCAAGTAATTTCACTTTGACAAGAACAAAAATATTAGGTACTTTCCTGTAAGCAAATCTTAGCAAGATTAGGGCACAATTTTTCTCCTACTGACTAAAAGGCAAACCACACAGCCTTTATCTCCCCATTCCACATATATGTGTACAATGTCATAAGAGATAGGATGCAATCAAGTAAACTGCATCGATTCTGAAAGACTATGCATTTCCTTCATTATAATTAACTTCGGGAGGGGGAGAAAGAAAGATAAGTTTCATAGTTTAAAGATACAACTATGCAAAATTGCTTAAAGCTTTGTGTTGGGAGAAAATCTGCCCAGATTACACAGACCAAGAAAGGAAAGGTGGTGGCAGCTCCATGTTCCCACATACAACCATAGTGAGGTTAAGCATCTATCCCCACTAAGCACGTGGACACAAAGCACACATGGCCAGCCATGGGGTGAGAAGGGCCAGGGTGGGGGATGGAGGGTGTCATAATTTAAAACCAGCACATGGCCAGTGTCAATTCCCTCATTCAAAGAAGGTAAAAAAATTTACCTAAGATTTCTATCTTAATAGCAACTTTCCTAGTTATCAGGGCAAATATTCAGAAACTGTCCATTTAAATCGGTTAACTAAAATCTCCTGTGCCAGCCAGGTCTCCTCTCTCAAAGTTGTGTTTCAACAGAGATTTTAAAATCCATAAAATCCTACTATGTTTTTAGGGTATGGTTCCACTTCATGGCTAAGCTAATACAGTGGAACATGCTCAGAGCTCATGCCCTGTAGGGCAGTTGATCCCGTCTCCTCTACCGTGACAGACCTCGTGAGTCCACAGCTTCAAGTGGAGTAGGTTCACCTCACCAATGTAATGTAAAAGCTCTTTGCTTTGTTACAGATTAGGTTTCTGTAGCATCAACCCACTCAACAAACTCACCCTACGATTGCTATAGGGAGAGAAGAGCACCAGGAGAGTGAGGCCAAGGAAAGTAACAGCAAGATTACTCTTTTCAGCATTTAACTGACTTAACATCCTCAAAAGTTATTAGCATTAGCTTAGGTAATCTTGTTCTCTTGTTACATAATAGAAACTGAAAGAGCCCCCCAGTTTACCCTCTCCAAGTCTTTTTTTCTTTTAAGAACTTCCCTTTTAGTCCATATTTCAGGTAATTATCTTTTCATCCTCAATATCCTTTCGAAACTCCCTCTGTGATGTCCTTCTGTATGGTCAGTATCACAGTATTATTTGAGAAAAGCATATTTCTTTCTTTAAAGTAGTCTTTATCCTTTCCGCTCAGCGCTCCTATAATCCTGCTTGTTTTCTGCTCAAAATGGAGAAAACATACGATGATTAATGACACCACTCTAATAGAAGATATCAAGAGTACACCCAAACATACACCCCATAAATGACCTAACAGGATTATAGTGGAAAAACAAACAGAAACCCTGTTTCTGTAAAGAACAGTTTGAATGTGAACTCTGAACATAGAGTCAAAAGACCTGGCAGAGGGAAAAATCACACCTATAAATAAACTCAAAATTACTGCTATGTCATTAAACAGACACTCATTAAAGAACTTGTTGTGCCTTGGACAATCACTTTTCCACTGCTACATGTATTACACGCTAGATAATTGTGGTCTAATGTGGCCAACTTAAAGCGCAAAACCCAACCAAACACAAAATCTTACAACTGCTTACCAATACTAGTTTTCACTGGTTACAGGATTTCCTTCCCCCTTTGTTAGGATACAAAGCAGGAAGAACTCCTGAAGAGAAGAAAACATACTTAAAAAAAATAAATTCAGACTTCCTCCCATACAGTGACTGCCAGGTGGTTGCCACCAGCTGAACAGAACTTACTTTTCTTTGCTTTCTTAAAGGCACTGAAAGAACTGCTCAGGATATAATTACGCAGAATTAAAAATTAATCAGATCTGAAACAACCTCCATCTATACACGCAAATCATCAGCAAACAAACTGTCAATGTGATCTGTGGTTAGCTCATCAGCCTTTGCAATAGGATTCTTGAGTGATAAGTGGTGTCCATCAGGGATCTGTTACCTAGTATCTTTATGAGTGGATCTTTAGCTTTAGTTTCTTCTGCATTTTACCTTTAACCGAAGTGGTTTCAAAGCTCTGACTGTATGGGGTTTTTCCCCCAAAATCTTGTAAGTTTAAAATAATCTAAATTCTAAGAGTTAAGCATAGTTAATATAGTTAAATATTCTATTTCTGAACATTTTATGCATCTTGTTGTCCTTGCTAGATAACCTTACAGTTTAAAACAGAAAAGATGCACAATTCCTAAAGCCATAAAGTAAAGGCAGACACTGTGATCAGTTCAAGATTGCATTAAGTACATAAACAGACGTTATTTTTTTAAGTATCAAATACCAAGTTAATAGATATCAGAATTGGAAGAGGACTTGGTTTCTTCAGTTTATCTAAAATATTGTTTTTCTCTATATTAATATCGAAGCTAGTAAGTAGGCAGTCAAGCAGAAAAAGAACAAACCACCAAAAAGTACATACACAGTTGTAAAAAAGATATATGTAAAAAATTCTCAGTCTACATGGAATTAAAGATATTCAAAAACTATATAATATTGTCACTAAACTGTCCTTCCTGTTCTTCTAATGTACCTCATCTATTGCAATTAATAGCAGTAATAGCCAAGTGTCTTGTTAGTCAGTGCAAACTAAGCACTTTGCTTAAGAAATGTCAATAGAGGACCCCATTCCTGAAAAAAAGACTGAAGTCTCTAAATAAACCAATGGATGTTATGACCACAAAGCAGAAAACATAACAGATACAGAGTAGGAAAAATTACTTGCATACTGTACACACCAGGAAGGGCAGCGGGGGAAGAGGGATAAATTGGTGGATTTGTACAATACGTACCATCTTAAAGGAGCATTTCCTTCAACATGAAAGCCTCTTTTTACAAATTTGTTTACATCTACACTCATAATTCTTTACCTACTCCCCACTTCCATCCTATAATTCTTCTACTTTTTAGCACTAAATGTATAGTTTGTTTTACAACACTGCAGAATTTTCAGGAGAAAACAAAATACAATAAACATAAAATTAAGTTACAAAGCATTAAAAGAAGACATATAGAAGGACCTTTACTATAGTTCTGCATCTTAGCTCCCACAAGGTTGTGGAATTTTGTTTTGGAGTGGTTTTTTTGGTGTTTCAGACACTTTACATACTGGGCATGCAGACAGTGCACTGGGAGAAAGAAAAAAATTCCAGCTGTGAAAGCAAACAAGTCTAGCATCTCAGGCTTACAGATGAACTTAGTTTGCTAGGTCAAAATGTGCAAGAGGCCTCCAAGTTGTTAATAAAATCAGTTCCTTCAGTCTTTTATTTTATTCCACTGTTCAAGATAAATAACAGAACCTCTACTTTTCTAAAGAGTAACTGTAGATTTCAATATGAATTCACATACCCTTAAACAAACAAAACTGCATGCAGAACAGTTGCATGAGAATATGTTCCTGCTCTGTTTACTATCCACATGAAGAAGAAAAAAGGTAATGTGAGATGGGGATTGTTTTGTTTTAATAAAAGAAAAAACCTTGAACGTTTTTCTCTTAGATAATGTTCCCATCACATATTTTGTATTCTCTTATAAATAAAAATAAAGCCATGCAAAATTTAATTGGTAAAAACCTTCTATTTATTTAATAAATCAGTTCTTACTCCAGGGATTTGTAGTTTGCCTTTTTTTTTCATATTTATGAAGATTACCTAGACTTTGTCAAATTCAAAATACACAAAGGTATGCAATTGCTTCATACTTTATGCATTTAGTGAACAATACAATACAGTATTAAAAAAAAAAAAAAGCAACACTGAAACTTCACAGTGTGAGGAAACATAAAGATTGTTCAATATGAAGCCTCACTTACTTTCCAGTCTCTTGAATTCCTAAAATAACACCAGATTATAGAACACATGAAGCAATGCTTATGATCTTTAGTGAGGGTTGAATCATCTTCATGTAGATGCTGTGACTAGCCCCTGTATGCATACTGACATCATCAGCAAAGACTTGGAGGCAGAGGATACTATGGTAACCATGCAATGTGCCCAGAGAGAAGCCTTTAATTGCTTTAACAGCTTCCTGAGGCTCGTGCTACTACGTCTCCATTTGCTCAGAAGGAAATGAAGGTTGTCACAGACGCAATTGGTGTGCCACTGTGCAGAAAAAAATCCACACTGAATCCTGAATCTATTAATTGTAATGTGACTTTTTAAATGACAAGTGTCATAGCCTGAATCCATTACTGACATCTTCTGACATCTGCAAGATCTGTCGGGAGTCACAGGTCAAGTAGCAATACTGTCAGGTCACAATTTTATAAGTGTTTCTGTTTTCTCTGTCTGCACTCTTTGCTACTACCACATTACCTTCAAGACACACCATAGTGTAGAATATTGTTCTGCACCAGAGGGTCAAAGACTGTTCACAACAGAACCCAAAGTCTCAGGTGCAATATAAACTGACATGCTGTGAAATGAGGTATTTATCCTAGTATCATGTCTCTTTCAACTTCAATGACTATCAGCTGATATCACCTCTGAAGGACAAAGCTCAAGTAAATATTTACAACAGTGACATGATATGGCCAACAGAGAGCCAAATAAGTTTTTTCCCATTTTCCAGAAAACGGGAGTATTATTTCTTCATTTTGCACACAAATAGCTCAGCTGGAGTTTATTCGGTTTTTCAAAACTAAAGAATAACAACACGACTAACAACTCAATCAGAATTACACAGAATCAAAATGGAATTGTGGGGAACAGAAGGAAAAAAAGACAAAGGAAACCTGCAAATCATATCAGCTTTATTTTTAGATCTAACAAATCTGAGGTTCTTAAGGACACGTGGAGGAGAAAATTGCTGTTTGTAGATTCAGGTTAACTATGATATGGTTATTTTGAAATCAGTTTCACCATTACTATACAAATTAGAGAACAACGATGCAAACACTCCAGTATTTAACAGTTCTTTTAGATGTGTACTATTTTCCAAAAAACACAGAAGCAATCATTTTATCTACCGAGTTTGGCTCAAAGCTGCAAGTTACAATCTTGTAATTAATGTTATTCTTCCTTTAAGGATCAGATTGAGTAATCTTTGACAGTTTCTATTCCAATCTCATCCTGAGATCCATCTACCCA
Source organism: Manacus vitellinus (assembly GCF_001715985.3). Taxonomy (NCBI): domain Eukaryota; kingdom Metazoa; phylum Chordata; class Aves; order Passeriformes; family Pipridae; genus Manacus; species Manacus vitellinus. The sequence goes on along the minus strand of NW_021939718.1, from coordinate 3,249,341 downwards.
GAACTGTTAGATATCAAAACAAACCACCCAAAAAAAAACAATCCAAAAAACAATCAAACCTCAAAAGTGGTTGTCAATGTATAAATATATCAAATTTTGCATGAGTAATGCTACAGTGCTTTCACTAATTTCTGTGATACTTAGAAGTCTGAAAACATCACAGTAAAACTCATTCCAAATAAAGAAACATTTCATAGAATGATTCATTACCCAAGTTCTTTAACATCATAGCTGAGACAAGCAGTTCATACTCTGTATACGTAGGGAAATAACTAAGCACATCCTGTTGAACTATATAGCCAGCAACCTGACCTCCTTATGAACCACTGTCACTCAGTGTTGAGCACAGAGGGCTGATTAAAATGTGCACAGTTCTTTTTAGACTGCAGCCTGCCAGTCTAAATACCTATTTCTTTCTGAGGAAATCAACATCACCTTCTATGCAGGAGGCTGCTGTATGCTTCCTACCAACACAGGGATTCCTGACACACAGATAGTCAGGATTCCCCCGGTTTATAGTATTAAGAAGGGCTGCCATTAAGGGGTTATTTAATCAATCTCACTGTTTCAATTCCAACATAATCAAACTCTTGAGAAGAAGTTGCACTTTCCACAGTTAGGCTGAAAATTGTGATCATGATATAGTAGATTAAGAACACCACTGGGCCAACCACTTCCACACTTAGACATCACTCAACATGACAAATCTTGCAGATCAAATTTTGCACTTTTTTATTTAAAAAAAAGCATGCTTTCTGGCTCCCTTTCCAAACACAAGTGCAAATTCCTTCAGATGCTTCACATACATATTGCTTTTAATAGCAAACTTTCTGCACACACACCTGCTTTCAAAACCACTGATCTAAGGAACAAAGCGTATCGCTCTCCATGCCTGTATCTGTTGCTTTATGCATATAATGCTATGCATACTAGGGAAAAGAAAAGTTAGAGAACAAAGTAGAAAACAGGAGACTTGCCTTTATCACAAAGTTGTATCTACAACTCAATTAAGTTCCCTCTTAATGTAGAAAGCTGTAACAAGGGGCTTTTTCGGCTGATTGTCAATTGAGACCAGTATTAGGTCCCTAATGGACACTCACCTATGTGCATGTGTAAATATGGAGACATACAGCTGCTGAAAACAGTAGCTCCACAAAAGCAGAAGATTGTACCCACCCTCCTACTCTTCCTTTAGATGTTGACATAACAAGCTAGTCCACTTCTGATAGGAAGCTCAAAAATGCCACAGCAGAATGAATAGCAAAGCTTCTAAAACCAAGGGATTAAAGATGCAAAGGTGCTTATCACCTCAAATTCATTCCAAAGTGAGCAGCTAAAAACCCACAAACAAACAAACAAACAAACACATAAAAAAATCCACAAACAACCCTAAATAGAATATTCTGAAGTCAAATATGCACTAATCTTTTGACTACGAAGTTGAAAATATAGTTGCAAAGGAGGAAAATGAAAACGTACACAATCTTAAATTGCTAGATGAAGCACTGAGCTTTAAAAGTGGCATTTATCCAAAACACCTTCCACATAACCTCCTTTCCAGGGAAGATCAAACAGTACCTGCATGTCTAGTAAACTACATATACCTCCTCAGAGGATATAATAATAAATAGATCCAATAAATCCATCACCTCAGATGTCTTGATTTAGCAGCTAAGTGACTGTTTCAGCTTTTTCCAACTAGAATCTCATATGAAAGTATTTCTCAGGGCCAATTCTACAACTTCCTCTTCATCTCCAGTTAACTCACTTAACTGCTTTAAAAACTAAATAAAAGGCTACAAACTGCCCATTCCTTGCACAGTAACTTAATTTCATATGGAATGTTGATACTGTCAACATACTGCAATCCCTACATAAATCCAACCAATTTAGGCTAGATATAAGTATCAAGAATGGGAGGGGGTGAGGGGAGTATAAAAAATGCCAGGCGGCATTTTGCATCCTTCTTAGAGTACTCCTTTGAGCTGAATAAAGTGTGGGTTCAAAAGGGGGAAAAAAACTTCACAAGGAGTCATTATTTTGCAAATAATGATGCAATGGTATGCAGAAGAACAATCTTGACTTCATTTTTGTGGATACATGTCATGGTTTCCTCTTACGCCTAAACTCCTAGAACTAGTATACTAAGACTTCATATTCTTCCAAGAATCTCATTTCTACAGCAATAAAAAGAATGAAGAGTAGCTCAAGCAATCACAACAGCATCTTCTGAAGTCCCTTTCTTATTAAGAGACGATTCAATCTACTTCCTGGCATCTCTTCAACAAATCTCTTCCTCTACCCAAGATGATGATCAGGGCTGTAGCACCTCTCCTCTGACAACAGGCATGAGAGAGTTGGAGCTGTTCAGCTTGGAGAAGAGAAGGCTCCAGGGAGACTTTATAGCACTTTCCAAACCCCAAAAGTGTTTTACAAGAAAGCTAGAGCAGGACTTTTTAGAAGGACGAGTACCGACAGTACAGGGGAAATGGCTTTGAACTGAGAGCAGGTTTAGATAGAATATGAGGGAGAAACTCTTTACAATGAGAGTGGTGAGGCACTAGAATAGGCTATCCAGAAAGTTGTGGATGCCCCATTCCTGGAAGTGTTCACAGGCCTCTGAGCAAGCTGTCCTAACAAAAGAAGTACCTGCCCATGGCACAGGAGTTGTGAAGAGATGATCTTTAAAGTCCCTTCCAACAAAAATCATTAAATGATCCTATGAATTTCCATAAAATCTCCCATCTATATTGAAATCTGGGTATATGCCCTTTATATCAGTAACTGCCTACCTTTTTAACAGGTACATACAGCACAAGCTATAAGAGGTACCAGCTTACAGCAATGAACATTTACCACATGGTTAGAACATTGTTGAAAATAAGAATAATAAAATAATTAATTATTATTTGTTTACATACAAAAAACATACCATTAGTATGATGGAATGTAAGGGATAACGAATACTGAATTCAATTAGAAGATGTTTTGAATAAGGAGATCATAGGTTTTTATTTCATATATGTACATCTCCAACTAAAGGAGAAAGGTTTCTCTAATTTTCTACAGTGTTATGTGGCCAAAAGAGAGTTACGGTTCTTATCACACCCAACATTAGTGGCAAAAAGGAGTGAAAGTACTCCTTACTTTATAGCACTGGTTCCTGAACTTGGTCATACTATGGAACAAACACACATAAATAATATCCAGTTGTATATTATAAATATAGTATACATAAACACACATAAGCACACCTAAATAATACACAGCTGTATATTATAAATATAATATAACTATGCATAAATTATATACAGCAAAGTATTTTAATTACTGATTGTGGTTCTACTACCAAATCTATGCAAATTTGGCTTTTACTTGGCTCCAGTCCCACTTCAAACATATGGACTGGGTAGTCCTAGAAGGTTTTCACAGAAGAAGCATTAATAGCAGAATGCTAACACAGCTTCCTTTTTTCAGACATTGTTTATTTGTGCAAATATCTTCACTACAAACACATTTTCTGATTCTGTAGTGCTGGAGGGAGGGGACCACGGTGCACAAACTTCTGGAATGACCATCACCATTCATCTCTTTGAGAAAAGGCAGTGGGGGGAAAAGCAGTAGCACAGCTGTGTTCTCAGCAGGTGATTCTGTTTGTCACAGCTACACAAACCTTTTTCCCTTAAAGGCCTGAAACATACCCCATTTTTCTAAGTCTATGCATCCCTTTAATTAGTGGTCTTGACAGAACATCATCTGCCTGGGCAACAACCCCCGTAAAAAATGGGGATTAGCTACAAAAATGACCATCAGAAAGAGTCATGACTTTACTACCATTTCTAAAATATAGCCACCACTTTTTTATTGTTCAGCTGGCATGAGAGTGTGCCAAAGGTCAGATAAATGCTTCAGAAAACCAAATACTCATTCTTTAAAACTCCTCATTCCACTCCACTGTCTTGCAGTACCTTTAACACTTCCATTTCAAGGAGCGTACTCAGTCTACACTGCCTCCAGATCACAAAGAGGTCTCAGTGACAACTGTATACCTAATTAATTCTTGAGTCAGAAATTTATTTCAAGAAGGGCCTTTCCACAGTCACCACACTTTCAGATGCCTCTGGCTTTTGTTATAGCAAAATGAATTATGAAAATACCTCAGCCTCCTTATGCCACGAGAGTAAATCACTTGCCACAGAGGCTCCCAGCCTCAAACTCTACCGCTATAAGACAAAGTTTGGGACAGTGGCCTTTACTTTTCCAGACAAGTAACTCCTAACTGACCAGAAAAATGAGGAAAATCTGATTGTGGCTACAATCTCTCTCCTATAAGCACAAAATGTCTGACAGAGAGCCATGTAAAAAGGATTTGAATATCTGACAGTTTTCATTCTGAAGCGATTTATGGTTTCACAGGGCTTTACAACCAGCACATCTTTGCAGTGGGTATTTTACAGATGGAGTGTGTTATTTCTATGTCTTCCAGTAGCTCCTATCTAGCCTTTACAGAGAAATATAAAAGGTCAATTTAGATCAAGGAACCATTAATATTTAATTAAAGCAAGGGAATGCCTTGCAGAACAGCTGGTAGGCAAGCTGAACAAGGCAAGCTAGGCTCACTACATTAGCTCAGCCAAGACAGACTTCACAGTGAAATGAGCAACTTACACTACTGGTTTTGTTTTTCAATTCTGGCGCTAACAATGAGCAAATACAGATTATGGTGGAAGGTTTATTTTTATTTGAAAATGACTCAAAACAGCCAAATTTATTACAAGACAACAGACATGCTGGATTTGGTCAATTAAAACAAAGGATTTGTACCATGGATAGCAAAATAAAACTTACAGTGATGATCTATGCAAAACAATCAAGAGCAATATATAGAGCTGCAAAATTTTCTCAAATAGGGTTTCATGTATAAACAAGAAAAGCCCAGATACAAAAAAAATAGAACCCATTGCCACTGCATCATGTTTTTATTACTGATTTATTTCTTTGTCCTATGCATAATAGATCTATGTAGGTATACAGAATGGAAATTAATAATTCTTTGCCATAGTACAAAACATGTCGAAAATTGTTTTTAGTGATGATTTGTTGTTTAAATGGAACTTCTTTGGCAGTGTGCAGAAAACAAAAAGTAAACAGATGCAGAGAAAAAACTTTCTTTATAGTATATTGGAAAGATAGAGCATGCTAAGAGAAGCAAGACCTTAACTGACCTTCAAGCAAATGACCTTTGTGCTTATCTGCATGTAAATCTATTAAAAGATCCATCTAATATACTAACTCTCCTTCAGATACAACAGCACAACCCACACACAGTTACAATCCTTGTGTTAAATATCAGAATTTCATTAAAAGCATATTCTAGACTGACACGGAAAAGAGTGCTTCAAGGAAGACAGCTGACTGCAGCTGTACTGTCACATACTAGATAACTTAGAGCAGGATCTGACACTGTTAATAGCAACAACCACCACTACTGAAATAAACTAACCCCACTGAATTACTCCATAAGATGGACAAAATAGTTTATGTCCATGCAGAGTCAAATAATGAACCTTACTTGAACCAATCTCCTGGTCTCCTTATATATCAGAAAATTAGAGGAAATGCCATATTAAATGTCACTACATTATCACATCCCAGGCAAGGACATTAGGAAAAGTCGAAAGCAAGGAAGACATACTCTTGATCACATCAGAAAATACTTAAGCCAACTGGTTATACTTAAGTCCACAGGTCCCGTTGGGGACTCACTCACAGCAAGTGATCAAGACAACTGTTCAGACTGATCTCACCAAAGTGGTAATGCAGCTGTGAAACAAGGCAAGCCCCTTTTAGATGTGACTATGGCAATCTAGCCTCAAGTGAAATTCCAACTTGCAGTGCAGAATGTGGTCAACAAATGATAATTTCTTGACAACTCCCATCCATTCATTAAAAAACAACCACAAAACACCCAACACCCAAAACTTCAAATACAACTAATAACCAGGTATTTTGCTTGACAAAGATCTTACCTCAAAAAGGACCTGGTCTAAGTGTCATCTCATTACTAATAACTGAATATTTGCTATTATAATTGAAAAGAGATAATATATTCAAATAATATATACACACATACAGTGTAACTCAAAAACTTTTCCCAAGCAAACTGCTGTGGGTTATATGTAGGTCAATTGCCTTGAAAGGGATGAAAAGATGAAATAAGACACAGATGGAGATCTTCATGATTTGAACGTCATCCAAAGAAAAGATTCAGTGCTTACGAAAACCACAATAACTACAGGAAGAATGAGCCCTGTCCTTACAGGTCCTTAGCACTGACAAACAGAATAAATATCACATACTACAAGAAAACACATTCAATTCTTTGGAAATATGTGCAAATATTTACAAATCAATGAAAACTACAGAAAACAAGACCAATTTCGAAAAGCCAGCAATAAGTTAGCAATTATTTTGAATTACTATTTTGAAGACAAAACTAAGGAAGCTGAGAGTTTCTTTTAAAATCTCCAAAAATGAAAGGGGGGAAAAAAAACGAAGAAAAAGCTCTCAGAAACATGGGAAATACTTTAGATTATACTCCAGTATTAGTATTTGTTGATAAGCAATTGTTCTAAATGTGACTGATGGAAAAAATAAAAGGAACCAAGAAGACTACAAGCACCAAACGCAACAGCTCTAGCATTCTAATCTTTGTGGGTAGTTTTTATCAAAACAGCACTCCTTCTTCTCATAGACATAAAAAGTTTGACAAGACAAGGTCATCTTACATATCATGGTATCTGAACTAAAACCAGAAAAATTATCTTTCTCTTAATCTTTCCCCTCTCCCAGCTTTGTTGCCATTACAACAAGAGCAGAAATACACAAATTTCAAGTTGGAGACTGCCTGACTAGAGTAAGAGAGAGAAATTGATGGGAGCAAGATTGAGGAAAATGTGGCCTACATTGAACTTTGGTTTAAGAAATAAAAAAAATTGATACTGGTTAAACAGAGACAGAACAAGATAGAGCAAAAGTCAGCTGGAGTAAAAGCCAACTGGGAGGACAGGGATCTAGGCACATGGAGACAATACATAACAACAATAAAGGTGACTTTAATCCATGGCTACCCGTTTTTCTGTAACACATATTGTTCCATCAAGATTAGTAATAAGGCTTAGTAACTACAGATAGTATCTTCTATCTGAAACTACCAGCATATCAAGAAACATGAACCCTGAGACACTTTCATATTGTATTTCACAGTGAATACAAATTCTTCGGAAAGCACTTATGTATAGCAAGTTTATCATTTATAGGCTATTTTGTAAATGTATTTTGTATGAACACGTCCACTAAATTGATAGTCAAAGCAGAATCTCAATAAAGAAGGTAAAATAGTGTAACTAAATAATGAGTACACTATTTATAGCAGCAAAGACCAGCAAATTGCCTGAAGACAGGAAACTGCTCTTATGCAAATAAATATAGTTGGGTTTCAGATTAATTAAATCAGCAATCCTTTCGGTTTGCACGTTATTTTCAGCAAACACTTCAGCTTCATATTAGGAAAGTCCCATATGTGCAATATTTTATACAAACTGTCTTCAACACCTTGACATTGCTTCTGTATGCGTAAGAAAAATACTTAGTTTGCAGTTTCTGAAGCTTCTTTTTTTAGTCTTTTTGTTGTTGTTAAAGCTTATTTTCCAGTGTGAATTCATTTTAAAACCCTCTTCATACTACCTCAATTCCTTTACTCCTCACTGTCTTATGGGATCCTGGAAAAAGCAAAGTTGTTAGGTTACGAAGCTCTAAGTGTTGGGTCTCCTGAAACCAGGAAAATCAAGGGTATGTGCTTGGCCAAGGCCAGTTGTTCAGTTCGCATTGTTAGACTCTAAGAGGAGATACTACAGAACGCTGAGAACCTCACCTACAGAAAGGTGCATGCAAAAACAACTCTCTCTGGAGGTGTGATGTGGCAGACGTAAAAGCCCCAGTGTACATTTTCTAAGATGCCTGAGCAACAGTATTGACTTGCGAGCACTTTATTAATATTGCTACACTATGCTCAAGTTTTATTTCACTTTATCTAAGAGCTCTAACACCAGTATTGCTGGTCGTACACTGGTAATGTATTTTTTCCAAGTTTCACTTCATGTAATTCAAGTATCAGAGATGGCAATAAAGGAAGTACTTGCAATGAAAATTGACTTCCCTAAAGAGACAAGATATTTTAGGCCTTTTAGATCCATTTCCTACCTAGTCACAGTTCTGGATCTAGGGTAAGAGCATTTGAAAAAGGAGTGTGAAGGGGATAGGACATGTGACAACAACAAAACCAGCTAGTGATAGAAACTACTCTGAAATAAGTAAAAAGTATCAAACAAAAAACTAAGTATTTGTGTAGAGTATGAAGGTTTAACTATTGTACTAAGATACTTTTTAAACAGAACCTAGAGACTGAGTGACACAGTTCTCTTGGGACATGCTTCATTTAAAGCCCTGATACTCATTTAAATCACATTAACTTAAAGTTCACACAATCCTGATGAAATACCTGCTCATAACTTGCTACCAGACCTCCCAACTACAGAGCACTCTAAATCTACAGTAATGGGCTCATCTCCAAGTATTGTACAGCTCACAAGTTTTATATTGACAGCAGCACAATGAAACCTTTTTTTAAAGTATGAGGCTATAACCAGTAAAGCCAAAGATTAGTTACATAGAAATATGTATTTATACTGAGACTCTTAAAGAGAAGTAACAAAAAAAGTTAATGTTTTAGTCATTTTCCTGAAGCTCAAGGTTGCAAAATGGAATAAAACATTCATATAACAAATCCACTGAGAATATTAGCAAGTTTTTTACTACTTTATTATATAAAAAGTGATAGAACTGCTGCTAGAAGCTAAGTATTTACTCGCAAGCAGCAAGAACAGGATAAGGACAAATCTCAGTAAAAGCCAGAGTATAGCCTTGGGAAGACCAACAAAGCAAACATCTCCACAGATCAAAGATCCTCCCCTATGATCAAGCAGTAGTCTGAGACTAAGCACACACATTTAAGAGAAGCTATGTCAGTTCAAAGCAAAATTTCTAAAACAGATTGTTTCATGCTTACAATTAACTTCTGATCCAGTAGCTACTGCAAAAAATAGTCACAAGTAATCACCTGAACAGACAACTTCTTGCTACATTAGCTAACCATGAAATACCTTTTCCAGCAGGAAAAAGGATGGCAAAGAAACACAATAATATCAAAACAAGTAATTAATACAATGCACACACAAGACTCATAAAGTTATCATAACAGTAGAAGTATAATCCAACAAGTTGATATGACTTTTGTAAGCAGCCAAAAAAACATTCCAAATTCTCTAACACATTGCTAGCTTTGAAGACTATCAAAAATATAAAATGGAAAAAAATCCTAAAGTATGCAATTTTATTTCCAGTCTGATTAGATTCAAAAGCTAGCTAAGGCAAGCAAAGGACTGAATTGATCAACAATTCACTACACACGCCCATAATTTCCATTCATATGTATCATGACAGCAACAAAAGCATACAAATCAATCTGGTAATATAGCTAACAGATAATTCTGGTAATATAGATAACAGATACCTGGTAATATAGATAACAGATAGATAATACATTATCACCCTCACACATCCTTAGGAATAAAAGGCTAAGTATCACACAACACAGAATACTGTTAAAAGATCAACCTCCAAATCAGAAATGAATTTTGAAGACCACATAAAAACAGTAAAGCATGTCTAAAGGCAGGTATGAAAATATTTATTCTTTGTCACAAGCAAAAAAGAAGATTTGGTAGCTTTTTACTTTGTTCAATTTAATTTCTTCTGAAGATGAAACGGATCACATCAGATGAAAGCAGTTAAAAAGAAGCAATGTGCACTCGATATCCCGTGAGAGTTAAAAAGCCACTGTCAAACTTTTCAGTACAGGCCACTGCTGCAAGACAATCTGCCAGTGTGCCCCACACCAATCTGTGCTACATACCAGTGGGTATTATGAAAGAGATATCCCTCCTGCTTGTCAGATGCAGATATATTGTGTACACTCCATAGATACATACTCTGCAACAGAAAACAGCTACACAAAAAGAAATGTTTTTAGTTTTACTAAATGTTTTTAGAAAAAGCTTTCAAGATAACAGGAGTCAAATATTCTTCTAGGGTTCATATTATCACTGTAGGAAAATTGGTTACAATTCCTGCTAATTTGGAGCCTCCCTCAAAATGGGTTGTCTTCAAAAGGTACAGGTTGCCCAGAAGCCACACAGGGATCATCCAGATCACTACAACTATCAGAGGCTGGAGTCATTCAGAAAGTCATTCAGCAGCCCCATCTGGACAGTGAAAATGCCTGACAGCTCCCAGAGAATGACGGCTGGTTACTGATTGCCTTACACAGAGATGCAGTGCCCATTGTTATCATTTTGACCCAGCAAGCTGTATTCGAAGAGGTATCATCCTGCATGGGATCCAACGAAGGCTTTCTCTGGCATTCCAGCTGCTAACGAACCACAGCAGCAATCCACACAGTCACACTGGATTCAGCAATCCACTCTCACAGTACTGCCCCAGAGGTATCCACAAATAGACCCATAGTTTGCCATGGGCTGGAAGCCCAGTGTTTGGAAGACTTCAATACTTCCCCACACTGTAAATCACTCAGCTATGTGGATGATGTTATCCGCACCACTGGTCCCATTGAACAAGAAGTAGAAAAAGCACTAAGTAATGTCACTGGGGCAATGCAAAATCATGGCTGGGAAACTAACCCCAAGAAAATTCAGAGAACTGCCACAGAAGTAAAATGTGAAAGGATAATCTGGCAGGGACTTCACAGAATGATGCCCAAATCAGCTGAACAAACCATACTTTATAAGGTAGAACTGCAAAGTAGAAACACAGAAAATTATTGGTCTTTGAGGGTTTCACAGGCAATTTATACCATCTTTGGCCCAGATATGATCATTATATAATATAATAATAAAAAAGGTCAGTTCTTTCCAGAAGAATAGAATTACCTTTGAATAAGCCAACAAGAATTTTGAGCTTGAAACCCTGGTATCTGACGACCAAGTGGCTTATTGGAGTCTCTGGCAGCATGAAGATGGGTGGCTGTGGTAGGTTGACCTTGGCTGGACACGGGATACCCAACCAGCTGTTCTATCATCTCCCTTCCCAGCCAGACAGGGGAGAGAGTAAGGTAGAAAAACAACTCGTGGGTTGGGATAAGGCACTTTATTAAAGCAGAAGCCAGGTGAAAGCTTGCACATGCAAAAGAAAAGTGAAAGACAACAAGGTTTATTCTCTACTTCCCACGAGCAGCAATGTCCGGCCACTCCTGAGACACAGGGCTTCGGCACACGTAATAATTCCTCAGCAGGCGGCCATTAGACAATGAATGTCTGCCTTCCTGATCCTTGCCTTAGCTTTTATATCTGAGTTGACGTCATGCAGTATGGAATATGCCTTTGGTCAGTTTGGGTCAGCCGGCCTCAATTGAGGAAGGAATATTACAGTGCTGATGCTGTGCTCAGCCATAGCCAAAACACTGGTGTGTTTTCGACACCCTTCTAACTATTAATGCAAAACACAGCACTGTGAGGGCTACTGTGGGGAAATGAACTCCAGCTCAGCTAGACAATACAGTGGCACATACTACTGAGTTTTTGGTTTCAGTTTGCTTCCACCATCGCAAAACTACAACAGCTTTGCGCTGCTTATTCAGTCCTCACTGAAACAGAAAGAATCACCCAGGAGGCCAAGGTAAACTGACAGCACAGCTACCAGACTGACAGCACGTACTGTGAAATGATTCCAGTCAGTAAACCAGAAGGTGCAACAGACGAGCACTGTCAAGTGGAAATAGTATATCTCTACACTTTTATCTCCCAGCCTAACCAATGTAAGTGCCTTAGAGGAGAAAACAGCACAAATTGTCCTGGGTAATGACAGTGGGCCTCCACCTTGGGCACAGCAGGTCCCACCACATGAGCAATTAAACCAAGAGAAGAATGGATACTTCACTGATAGGACATCAAGATACCTGGAAGAAAAACTGCAATGGAAAGCAACATCCTTTGAAATGGCTCAGCAAACCTTCCTAACCTGTCAAGGGAAGGGGGTAGCAGGCAATATGTCCAATTAATGGTTGCAGCTACGGTGCTGGAAGAACCACCAGATTCTGAAGTCTTTTTGCTGAGTCTTGGGCAGTACATAAAGATCTCACAGTATGGGCTAGTAAATGACAAGCATATGATTGGATAATACACGGCAGACCTCTTTAATGGTAGGATTCAGTGTGCAAAACCATTGCTTTCTGTGGCTGAGACATATAGATGCCTACACAGCACATCATGGTGCACCAGTGCAGGAATAGAATGCTGTTGCTGATCAGCTAACTAAGGTATGTATTTCTGCAATAACCCTCAACGAGGATGTGTCAGCTGAGTGGGCTCATAAGGAGTCAAGTCATTGATAGTTGCTACCTACAAATGGGGACAAAATAACAGACATTCCTTGCTCCGGAGAGACCATTCAATATGTCTTTTAAGAATAGAAAGCAAGACATCTGCAACAGCCCTGGGGAAAAATAGAGCACTGAGTGGCCACAGGTCACACTTGACAGACATTACACTGGACCTCTTCCAGAGGGCCAGGGTTTGCAATAAATATTGGAGATGGCAGATACATGTACAACTACCTGACTGTATTGCCTACTTCCACTTCCAACCAGAAGGTCACTAAGAAAGGCCTTCACTTTTTAAGCCAATGGTTAGGTATTCACACTTGTGTTAAATCAAATAATGGTTGTCATTTCCAGGAGAAATGGTCCAGTTGTGGGCTGGTGAAAACCAGGCAACATGAGTTTATCATATATCCCCATCAACCTTGTGGAGCCAGTTTAGTAGAGCATACTAATGCCTTACCAAAACACAATTGTGAATTCTTCTACCCACTTGCCCCTTGGTGGAATTGGCCAACGGCGCTGGCATGAGCATAGTAAATCTGAATAGCAGGGTGTGAGTCCAAGGTTACAGCACTTACAAACTATTGTTAGGCTACCACCATACAGCAACATGCATCAGGTTCCTGACTGAAACTGAAGAGAGGTGTGTACTCTGGTACTGGAAGGACAATCCTGTTTACAGTGATCCCTGCCAAGATACCAGTCCAGGTGCTGGAAACTACATTCTTGATTTCAGGACACAGCCAACACTCCTTAATATGTTCGGCAACATATATTTTGTAAAAAGTTATGCTTTCCATCCATTCAGCAGAAAGTAGATGAGGGCACTCTCCCAGGAACACTAACCCACAGTGACCTGCAGGTGACAGAGATGCTCCAAGTCACACTTGCCCCGTGCACTTCTGGGCACAATGGACACTCAGGTGAGAACTAAAAGGCCACATTTAGTGCTGGTCAACATCCAAGGATGACAGGAAAGGGAGTCTTGAAAACAGGTGCGTGGGAGAAGATCCCCATGCTTTAATGACCCTTGCAGGGATTGCTTTATCTTGCCCTTGCTATGTGCTACTGACATCTTACAGAGAAATACAGATTGCTCTCATCAGTAAGAGTAACTCTCTTTCTTTCATGCAAACTGCAATGTTAAAACATCTTTGGCATGACAGTTATGAAAATCCATTCCATTCCACAAAAGAAAGACCACAATAACTCACTGCCACTACCAAGCTGTGAAACTTGTGACCTAGGGAAGATATGAAGGATAATTGTCCTGTCTGAGTAAATTATAAGGGCAATTTCTCATGGGAATTATAAGGTAATTTCACATAAATCACTACATCTTACTTCGTGTTATTAAATAATAACTTAAGCCCACTTTAGCTTTTGAGATCACATCATAAAGAAAGACATTTTCAGGTCTGCAAAGCTGTCAGCAAAAAGAGCCTCAAGCCATTTCTAGAGTTGGACCTTTACCACATTGCAGCAGGTAGACTCTGAACCCACAGATAAACTAAGCTTTCTCCTTCCCTATGAATCTCCACAAGAGCCATTTAACACACCAGTTTTGAGAATGATTATTTTAACTAAATAGACTTAATCACCCAACATGTGCATTTTACACAGTCACTCATAACATTCTCACAGATAAACTGATGAAATACAGTCTAGAAAAACAGTTAGGTGGACTGGCTGACCTTCCAGGCTCAAAGGGCTGTACTGATCAGTGCCACAACTTCAACTGGAGGCCAGACACTAAAGGTGTATCCCAGGAGTCCATACTGGCTCCAGTCCTGATCAACACCTTCATCAATGACCTGGATGGCAGGGCAGAGTCCATTCTCAGCAAGTCTGCAGATGACACCAAAGTAGGAGTGTCCAATACACCAGAGGGTCATTCTGCCATCCAGAGGGACCTCAACAGTTCAGCCAAGGGAAGCACTAAGTTCTGCATCTGGAAGGGGCAATCCCATGCACTGGTACGGGCTGGGAGACAACTAGATGGAAAATAAATTTGCAGTAATTAAAATCCCATAAGTGTCATATGTAACAAAAGCTTTGTTATATAGGAATAGCTTTTATAAGAATAGCTAGGTTCTCTCAAATTAGGTACCACAGAAAGTTCTTCTGAAAGGACTACTCTAAACTAATGTACTCAAAATTGTGATCAAAATACATTAACACTGCTTCAATAAAAACTTCAGTAAACAAGCAGAAAGCAAAAAGTATTTTAAGTCAGGATAAAAAGGATGCTTTAAAATCCACCATAAATCCTTAATCTCTTCCATAATGAGATTGGGATTCTTAGTACCATAAAATCTGGCTCCTTAATTTGAGGTCAGGGTAAAACATGCTTGCAAAAGGAATTAAAATCAACTGAATTTAACCACTCTGAATACAAATAATCCATGGAAAACTAAAGAATATAGCATAGAAGTCTGCAATATAGCAAAGATTTAAAATGAACAAAAGCTTTTTTTTCACCTCCTCTTTAATGGACTGCTCTAAGCAGGCAAGGCTGACTTGATCAGTTTTCAAGTTTCTTTTCTTCACTCCTGCTTTAAGGTAGAATGAGGTTCAGGGAGAACTCTGTTAAGCTGACTTGTAAAGCAAAATAATCACTGCCACTCCAGAAGACTCCCCAAGCAATAAGCACTGTTGTTGTTATTGATAAAACACAGACTATAACCACCTTCAGTACATGAACAGGTGTAAAGGTGCAGCTTCACACAGAGTTAACTCAAGTGGGAAGAGGTACAGGGAAGAATCATAAATGATTCTGTATCTGCTTGTAAAAGAAAAAGCTATGGCTTCCTGAAAAGATGAGGATGAAGAAGGTAAGCACAACTATGCTGGATTATGAATGCATGTCAATGAACCTCATAGAACAAAGCATGCAACTATTCTCAATAATTTTTAATGTAATCCTTTAAACATCCATTAAAGACACCACAAGTAAGAAATTTACTGCAACACAGGTTAGTTGTTTGATGTATTTCACTCTTGTCTTTCCTGTCTCCTTCTCTCTTTTACCTCATTTCACATTAGCCTGATTTTCAGTGTTACAGTCTTTCATTTCAGTTTTTTTAGTCAATGGTTCATATAAGCCCTTTTCCTATTCCAGTTTTCCTCCTTGTGAGCCCATCCCCAAGAGTTCACAGAATTTCTCCCTCTCCTGGTTGCACATCCCTGCCAGGTCATGGTCCCAACAGCATCCACAGACACCATATTTCTCTGCACACTTGCTTGCTTCAGCAGACTACCTTCAACTCCACTCCTCTCCACACCAGTTCATCTACTTCTCCTTACGCTCTTTTCTAATCTCAACTTGCAGTCCTCTTATTCTCTTCACAGCAAAGCAACATCTCAACCTTGATATAGAAGCCTTCACCACCAATATTTAATAACTTGTCAATGTTACAGGCTGTAGACCTCAGAAACTTACTGTGGGAAGCATCAGCCTTCTAAGTGTACAAGGCTGACCATCATCCTGTAGTTTAGAAATGTACCCTGGCCCTACTGCTACTTAACATCTATGTTCCAGTGCATTAATTAATTTGTTTCACTGGAAGTGGTTTAATAAAACTGAATCAAAGACAAAGGGAAATGGAATAGATTTTGAAGCAAAGAATAACGAGAAATACAGAGAAATGAAAAACAGAGTGGTAGAATAAATGAAATACGAATTTACTTACATTATCTTGGCAAATTATACCATCTTTCCTTGATGAAACAGACAGAAGAGAATGCAATAAAGCTGGTCAGGGGTGGGGAGAATTCAGTATTTTTTCATCCATACTATAACATGGGAGATTATTAAACATGAGGAAACTGGATTAGATGATGTGAAAAAAAACCCCAAACCTCAGTATGAATGGTTAAACAAAGACTACTACAAATAGCATTGAAAAAAGAGTTAAGTGATAATTTCATTAACTGTGTTTCATAAATATAGCCTTAGTATTTGCATATCCAAACTTCCCCTGATGCAGCTTCATTCCCCTTCCCCATGTCCTATCACTGGTTCCCAGAGAGAGGAGATCACCACCATCCCCTCCTCTGCCTTCCTTGAGGAAGCTGTAGTCTGCAAGGGAGTCGCACTCAGCCTTCTCTTCTCCAAGGTGAACCCAACATGCTCCTAATTTTCCCAGTATGTAATGAAAGAAAGATAACCTGGACTGTTCAGCCCAACAACACAAGTCTAAAATTAAACATGACTGTTCTCTTCAAATCAATAGAAGTATATACAGGAAAAGAACCATGAATTAAGCTACTGACTGATACTAAACAAGAAAAAATGAGTCTATGAAGGCTGTGAATAATTTAGGTTGGAAATTAGACTGCCATTTTTGAAACAAGTCAGAAGGTTTATGTTGTGGATCATAATTTTTAAGATGAGTAATGACTTTATCATATGGATTGAAAGACATTACTTACAGGCCTGCAAACAGAAAGCAAATGTACAGATAATAAAAAAATATGTACATGTGAGTGGAAGGGACAAAAGCAAAACAAATCTTCTGTAGTTTTATAGTGGTCCTCTAGGGTTAATCTAGCCCTGTTCCTAAAAAAACAATAATAAAAAAAAACAAAACAAAAAGAAAGGTTTCCCAGACCTTAAGTTCTGTGTAAACATTTCCTCATCATCTCTTTTTGTTCCCAAGTATGGAAGACTAATAATCTCTTTTTTGTACAAGTATGAAGACAGGAGATTCTGAAAACAAGTAGGCCACTTGCAACATCCAATGCTAGTGTAAGAAGCAAACTTCTTTTTTTGTTAACTAATGTAAGCCTTGATTAACCCTACACACTGGGGACTATGACAGAGAGACAGATGATTTTACAACAGACAAATTTTTGAGATACCCTTCTTCTGCAGAGATTTATACAGTAAATATTGTATCAGTACACGAGGACCATGGATGCACAACAGCACGGATTAAAACACTAGAACAGTACTAAGGAGATCACCTGGAGTCACAAAATCCAAGAAAGAATATTGGTAACAGAATGGAACTGCCAGGCAGTGGTGGAGTATGAGACTGCACCACACACATCAATCAGCAAACACGATATGATTCAACATCGCCTTCAGCATTCTTTGTCAAAATGGAAGATAAATGCAGCAAAGATCATGAAACATCATTACCAGTCAAGAATAACCCAAAAGACATGGTGAGAACTGGATAGCCAGCAACCCTTTCTCCCCTTGTCACTGCAAGTAATCAGACTGATGAGATCCATCTGTTCTGGTCCTCATACGCAGGATGCAAAAGCATGAGTATGAAAGGATGAAAGAAATCTAGAGATTACAAATACAAGTTAATGAAAATTATTTTGTTCAAAACAGAAGTCATGTTTCCATCTATTCAATGACTCATTGAGAGCAGCTGCATTTTTAAACTCCTTCATTTCATCTGGTTACACATCCCGTTTGGCTGTTGCAGAACCTTGGTATCTTAAACCAGAGCATTTGCCAAGTGACATCTGTTGCACAGAACTTAAAAACTTCACCACTGCAGCAGGAACAGCCTAGGTTATCATTTATTGCCTTTCAGTTTCAGCAAAATGCATAAAACGCTTGGTTTCACTGAGTATTTTCAATAACAACAATATGTTGAAGGGCAGAGGAAAAGCAAGAAAATCCCTTGATGTAAAAAGCATGGTTAAGTGCTCACAGGGCTTGAAGTGCTGTTACAACAGAGTTCTTCAACTAATGACTGGTGTCTTCCTTAGAAACACGCTGCCTGACCTCAGCCTACTAAATAAATCAGAAATGCTTGCTTTCTTTTGGCATCTCTTCACACACAATCTACATGTATCCTTTTAGAGGCTACTGTTAAATTCCATTCACATTCTCACAAAGAAAGAGTCTCTATGCAACTTATGTCTCTCAACAACAATAAACCCAAATATTTTAGATGTATACCTGAAAAACAGTAAGTTTCAAAAAACAGCACTAACCGTGAACTTTGCTTCCCATTCACACTACACTGCTTTTGTCAGTATTTGTTCTTTGCTCACATGGTCCCAAATTATACCTCAAAATGTTACTTGATTTTATTTTATGCTTCCAGAATTTTAACATAATCTTAACATACAAAGCCCTCCACACTTTCATTCCCACATACTTCTAATAGCAAATTTACAAAATCTCATTGAAATATTTTTAGACACAAATTACAAAGTAACCTATAGAAATTAGGATATATTGCATCAAAATATTTTTCAAGAAAAGCTTTTTCATCTTTCTGCAGGAACATGTTGAATCATTATTTCAAATTGGGTTTAGTTGATTCAACACCCTTGAGCAGTATATAAATAATACCCTGTCCTCCTTGTCTTGGCCAATTGGAAGAAACTGAATTTGAGTACAGGTAAGATTGACAGGACATTAAAAAGAGTCCTTCACTTATCAGAGAGAAATGAAAGGGGTTATTCATTAAGGAGTATGTTGTAAATCCTCCCTGTCTTTCAGCAAACCTACGCATTTCAGTTTTATATGTTCTGACTGCCTTACAAAGGAGGAAAAAAAAAAGGAGAGGGGGAGACAAAGAGGGAGGAAGGGGAAAAAGTGGGGAGGAGAGGTGAAAAAGAGGGGGAAGAAAAGAGAAAAGTAGAAAGGGAAAAAGAGAAAAAAGAATGGGAGGAGAGAGATTAAAAAGAGAGAAGGGGGAGAAGGAGAAAAAGGGAGAGGAAAAAAGGACAAAAAAGAGCAGTATCAAGCAGAGATGAAAGCAAGCTACCACGCACTAACCTACAAATATTGTATGTCTCAATGGTTCCACCTCCTTCCAAACTAGTTTTATAAAGTCAGAAAATACTTAGTTGTGTCTTGAAAAAACATACTCTATTTATTTGATGGATCCAAAGATCGATCATGTAGCATGATGAAAACAGAACTGGGGTCACTAGTTAGAGAACATCCAATGTTTCTTTCTGCCACTTTAACATTAGACTGAGCTGCAATGCCTTAAGTAGAGATCTTTTTAAAAATTATTCACAATACTTTAACTATACAGACTGTCATTCTAGACCAGATTGGTAAACCATTCTGGCAACAGTTTGCTCACATCAGCTAGCACCAGATATTGTTCTCAAAACACAAGATAACTAATATGGTATACCTGACCAGTACCACACAGAATATGGCAGACATGGTATAACCTACTCTGTGAAGTATTTAATCCTAACCGTTATAAATTGTTTTAAAGTATAACCTAACTTGTTTGGCTTCGTTTGTGATACTTTTCAAATCTTTGTTTGTACTAATAGTTGTGAGTTTGGATAATATGAGCATCCCAGCAGATTTATTCATCTCGAATATGACAAGCAATAGCAGACCTAATTAAGCGCTAAAGGAAACTTGGTAAGTTATAAAATTCCTTTAAATAATCTTCATTTCGTTGTACACACTATTGTTTTGGACTATGTAACATGGATACTTTTGTCAATCTGTAAAATGAGAACTTCAGAACAAATCCCAACCTCTTCGTTCCCTTTGAGCCATGACATGTAAAATGGAAGCAATATGCTAAGAATAAATTTGTTTTCAATACGCATGCATTTTACACCACAGTTCCCTTGTATTCCCATGTAAGGAATCAAGAAGAAACATCCTCTCTAACTGAACATTCTCTGCATCAGCCACATGCAGGGAAATAACTTCCACAACAACAGATTCAATCGTATCTTGGTTTATTTGACACTCAGCAGCCCTGAAGTTCTCTCATTTGACAAGGAAGCAGATAAAGCAATAAAATGGTGGGTTTGGATTTTGGATCAGATCTCTGAGATTACCTGGAGCTTGCCTGCACACACACCTGTGCAGGCCTCTGCCTCCATTTGTCAAGGGAAGGGCTGTGTGTTCTGCATCTGCTTTTGGCTACTTGCTGGCTCTTACCTCCTACATCTGCCATTTTCATCTGTAGCAGTGGGATCACTGTATCACACAAACTAGGTAAGTACATAAGGATTAAATTGAACCCCCTTTCCATTTTTTCTGCATGCACTAGTCGACAAACATACATTAGTCTTCCAGTAAAGTTATTCCTAAAAACTAGCTCCTGATTTCAGATCTACAGTACAAGACACACTAGGGATTTCAGATCTGCAGCAAAAAACCAGAAATATAAACAGGAGTCTAACACGTAAGTAATCTAAAAAATTAGGTTCAGTTAAAATTTTGAGATGGAACTGTGATTTTCTGGAAGTTAGATTACATTACTTATGTTTTTAATGTGGGAACACCTGTAAAGACAGAGGAGGAGTACCCCAAATCAAAAAAGGAAACAAAAGGCCTTATTCATATCAAGTGATATATCATCAAGAGACTTGAGATATTAAAAATGCCTGTCATCTTGTAAGAAGACTTCCATTTCCACACCAAACACTCTTCCTTTAATAAGTAGCTTAAAAATTCTGATTAATTCCTCTTTTTTTTTTTCTACTCCGAACTGTAAGAACACTCATCTGCAAGCCTACAGCAGGCAGCCTGAAAACAGTCTATGGTAAAAGCCACCAACGTGTCAGTGCCGCACCCCCGTGTTTGTGTTCCCCGAGTCAATCCCAGAACCAACCGTGGCTTCACCGCTCCAAAGGGGCTTCGGGACGCACCCCTTCACGCACCAATTCCCACAGCACAGCCGCGCTCAGGAAAGCAGATACTTATCTGGTACGGTCGAAAAGGTGTGCAAATCAAATTTATAAGAGAAAGATACACAAAACGTATATATTTTGAAACTAATGCATCAGATCTAATAAAGGAGTTTTTAAGGAAAAGAATGAGGAGCGAAGGCTTGAAAACTAAACA